>NW_024433782.1:0-25018 GCF_017639785.1 Mesocricetus auratus | reverse complement strand
GAGATTTCCTAGCAGAAAAGAGAACAAAGGGGAGGAGTTTGAGGGCCTGGATGATGATTCTGGGCTGAAAGTGTGAAAGTTCCTCTATTCTACTATTTTCCCAGCGTCACCTCAAGATGACTGGATAGATGTAGATGAGCAAGCCACCTCCTCAAGATGTAGATTGGCACATTGACTGGATAGATGGATAGATGTAGATTGGCACATTATCACCTTAAAAGGACTGGATAGATGTAAATCTCATATCACCATCTTAAGAGGAGTGGATGAAGAGTGGACGGAGTTATTTTCAGCACAATGAGAAGCACTTTTAAGCCTGTATTTGGAAAAGAAAACAACCAAAGGAAATCTGAACTTTTTGAGCCTGTGACATATATATATATATATATATATATATATATATATATATATATATTAATCTTTGGCAGTTGGTGCTTACAAATGTCACCAAGGCCAGCTTAATAACTTCCCACAATGCCATGGATTAATGTTAAACTTTAAAGTTTCAATATCATACGACTCATCTGCGAGTTTCGCTTCTCATATACCTTATATCACTTTCTCCTGCCCGCACAACATGTGGAATCCTTTTGTTTCCTTTCTGTCTGGCAATGTCCCTGTCACTTCCCAGGAGACATAGACACATGAGTACCATGGGGTAGTCATTGAAAAGGCAAGTGGTAGTTTGGGGTTTGCCTTTCCCTTGAAACCTGTTTTGTGACTTTGGCTTTCTTAGCAGGAAACCCACTAACTCTTAGAAAAGAGGACCTGCTTTTCACACATGAAGCCAATTTAAGCTAGCAGGCATTCATGTCAGTGTTTAAGGTTTTTTAAAATTTATTTTTACTTTTGTTTAATTTAAGAGACTTGGGTAATTAAACTTTTCTTTAAGTTCTCCAATTTGCATTATCAACAAACACCATGTCCATCTTTTGCAACCAAAGCTGTTGTAAAGACAGAACTGAACAGGCAGTAATTCTGGAGGGTCTTGACCAGGGCGTACTTACTGCTGTAGCAGCAGTTGTCAGGGCTGTTAAATTGCCTGAAGACTGGGCCAGGGTATGATAATGACAGTCATCAATACTCATCACAGAGATCTGAGACAGGTAAGTTTTACTGGAGTGAGCAGCAAGTATAGACTAAATGGCCTCTGAATGATTTAAAAATGGCAGAGACATAACCCACTATATGCAGTCAGCATGGGCTCCTTCACTGCGGGAGCCCAAGGCCCCAGGGTAGTGTCAGTCCTTGACCACAAGGCTCAGAAGATCTGAGAGATTTTCTTGTGGAGGAGGAACTTGGAGAACCGGTTTACCTTGGTGACATGATTCAGAGTGGGACAGTCAGCTCTCCAGTGTCCAGCTTGTCCACGGTTTGAATAGGGCATTGGCAGTAGGAGAAGCGAGGGGGCAATTCTCTGCCCAGTGGCCAATGTTGCCACACTTGAAGCAGGTCTCAAGTGGAATCTGTTGGCACCCATCTCCCCTGGAGGTGGTCTAAGGGCTGCTGCCAGAAGTTGGTATGTCTATCTATCACAGAAAGCCTTTTCCATTTTTGCCTGCTTTTCCCTTTCAGTAATTCCTTCAATGGCATATTCAGCAGATCTCTCTGGGAGGTTTGAGAGCCATCGTCTAGTACCTGATTTTGACTATTGTTTTACATTAAACAAACTTTAATTGTTTTCAGTTACTTGCTAAAGGCTTATCTTAGCGTACACAAAAGGCTAAAGCTTGTCCCTACAAAGCAATTATGTTTGTATTTCACATGATTACAGATAGTTCTGAGAACATTTGTTAATTTATAAGGTGACTAACCATTGACTTAGATGTCTTAATTATCTACAACAGTTTCCAATAAGTTAGACGCTTTCATAAAATTGTGGTTTTATAGCTTTATCTCTGTTAAGGTTGAGCCTTGAAATTTATACTTTCGAAGTGAAGATCCTTTAGTAGCAGAATAAACTTTAAACCATAAATACAGTCCACAGAGAGACTGGGGACCCTCACTTTCCTGATCCTTTTATGGTGTAACTTTATAGAGCATCACAGTTTCTTATATGACTCAGTTTTTCCAAATTGCTGAAGCTTACCAAAGTTAAACTAACCCATTTCTATTAAACCTGTGCTGCCCCAAGGCCCGTTTATCTCATTTACGCATTCCCATTCTGCTTGTTCTGCATCTAATGGCGACTCCTTGAGCATCCCTTAACTCCCATGACTCTACCCTTCTTCCCAGCATGCTCTCTCCCAGTTGGCTCTCCTACCTAATCTCTTCCTGCCTAGCCATTGGCCGGTCAGCTTTTTCATTAAACCAATCAGAAGGCTCGTTGGCAAAGACACAGCTTCACAGTGTGCAAAAAGATTGTTCCATAACACAAATGTCTAGGGCAGATGAGAAGATCAAATCCCATCTCCAGCATTTCAGTAGATTAGTTATTATCCACACTCAAAATACATTTGAATCTCTCTAAGCCAGAATCCAGTTAATCAGAGAGAGGGCCAAGAACAGATCATAAAGAAGGCTTAGAGATAAGAGGTTAAAAAATCATTTACTTCTGCTATGGCAGAAGCTGTCATTGTCACAATCTATGAGAATTTGGAAATCAAGTGTACCTATTTATTTATTTTTTGCCATTAAGACTGATTATCTACTCTGTACTTTAATAGTATTTGAGTCCAAGGGATAGGTAATTAAGGAAGGCAGGCAAGAGAAGTCGCCAGTCTAATTAGAGCCCTTTGTCCTTGGGGTGGCAAGCATTACCAGTATGACTTTTGTAGACGGCTCCAGCAAGCCAGAGAGAAATGGCAGGCGCCTCTAAGAGGAAACTTACCTAAGTAAGCCAGGAAATAAGTGAATAGGTAGAGGAGAGAAATGGCTGGAGAGGCAGACTCGAAAATTTGGAGTAGAATATGTCAGGTGGCGGAGATAGCCTAGGCAGATGATCTGTAATGAGTAGAGCCAGTTGGTAGTTTGGTTCAACTATAAGGAGCAGGACTCTTTATTTCTTTCAGGGTGCCCTAGTGTTCTCTTCCTAGGTTTCAGTACCAGGTTTTATCGTGGGTGTGATGAAACCACCAAATTAGACCACTCGGTGGTAGAAAAAAGAAAACCTTATTCAAATGGCCAAGGCTATCTCTACATATAGAGGGAGGGGGCAGAGAGAAACAAAATGGAGGGGAAGCCTTGCCAGTGAGTTGTGATGGGAGGTCGGTGGGACAGCCTGGAAACTAGTGTGGGACTTTGATCTTTGGAGGCTTGTTTGAGTTAGTATGGAACTAGACATCCTTTCTTGAGGTAGCTGGCTGCCAGGTGGGGAGATAAGAAGGGAAGAAATGTCTCTTCTTGGCAAACAGAATCATACTTCATAAGCGTTCTGAGGACTGCTGAGCAACCCTAGCTTTAAGTAGCAATCCTTCTGCTTATTTGGTCAGAGTTTAGCTTGAGCTGAGCCCAAACTGTTATTTAAGACATTGTCAATGGCATTGTCATTTCGGGGGTTAGGGAGAGCCTACTTTAGATCTAACATTTTTTATGATAGCTTTCTCTCCAGTGTGATAGGCAGGAACATGGCCAGTGTATCCTGGTTTGCTTCTGCACTGGGAGGATGGTCTGGTAAAAATGAGCAGGAACTTCTTTTTTTTCTGATTATATGTGGCTAGGGACATTCACAGAGGGCCTTAGTGTCAATAGGAATTCATAACCACATACACAGATGGGAAGAATCCAGGAAACGATACTCCTTACTGAACTAAAACAGCATTTCTGAGAGAAACAGTGCGTGCGGTAAACTGTGTAGTGTAAGTCACATTTATAAAAGCAGGTTGGACATAGCAAGAGCTATTTATCAACACGATTGCTTTTCAGTTCATTTCTCACTATTCAGACTCCAAAAAAAGGAGCATATAACTCAACATTAAACCCAATTTGCTAAATAGAGCTATCTGAAATGAAAATCTAACTGTACCACTCTACTTTGTGGCCCTCAAGGACTGAGGTGTCCAGGACATGTGTTGACTCTAGAGATAGGTGACTTCATGCAGAACAGCTCTTCCTCAGCACAGCAAACATAGGGGTATGAAGACGATATGGGGTTTATTCTCCATCTCTAATCTTAAGTAGAGATGAGAACTGAGGCACTTTTAAGTGCTGAGAGTTATTGCGGAGAAGTTTGATGAGTACTGTGCAATTATAATACCATTACTGCTTCTACGGAATGGTTAAAGTTTGCTCCTAACAGTCTTGACCCGCTTGGGGTTCTGCATTGTGCAGAATGGATGGTGTGTCTGCTTTCTTTGGGTCTTTTTTTTAATTGTGGTAAGTCAGGCAAGTAATATCTACTTCTGGTGTTTACCACCTCTCCTCATTTATAGCAATGGAATCTAAAGTCACAAGGAACAACTTTGATTAGTATGGCAGAGTGGAAGGAATCCCACCAATGCAGGAAATGTGGAAGCAATCCCACCAATGCAGGAAAGGTGGAAGCAATCCCACCAATGCAGGAAAGGTGGAAGCAATCCCACAAATGTAGGCCGATGGAAACATGTAGGGAGACATGAAAGCACAGAAAAGAAAAATTGTCACCATCTCAGAGTCAGGATACTTGGGGTTCTACTGACAAAACCAGAAGCACCCAGTGACACAATCTGTGTTTTTTTTACTTTTTTATTATTTTAATTTTAAATAGCTTGTTTTACATGTCAATCCCAGTTCCCTCTCCCTCCCCTCCTCCCACACCCCCCACCATCGCCCCCATCCTCCCACCCTATCACCATTTCCTTCCACATAGGGGATATCTAGAGTCTATCATTTCACTCAGGGTAGGGTCCAAGCACTCCCCTAAGAGTCCAGGCTGAGAGAGCATCCCTCTTTGTGTTATGGACACACGATGTCTGTTTGTCTGCCAGGGATTGTGTGTTTTATACAGATTTTTTAAAAGATGACAAAGGCACTCAGACTGAACTTACGTAGGGATGAAGTGATACATATTCTAAATGCTTTTCTAAATGTCAAAGAGTGAAATGTATTTACTCTGACACAAAGTGGTGTAGACACTTAAGGCCTCCCCCCATCTTACCCAAATTTGAAAAATACTTCTCATAAATCCCCTTTGCAACTCTGATCACTGAGAAGAATCTCCAGGCTTTAAACCTGAGAGTAAATGACAGTCAGTTGACTATGGCTTTAGTAAGATGACCCAATTTCTACATATGTGCCCATTGTGAAGCCTGCTCTGACTCTCCCTTAGGAGCCCACACCCTTGCTGGAGAATATGCTTTAGCATCTTGGAAGATCTTTTATTCCTGTCTTTAATAAATTCCGTTCTGCTTCACACCAATTTACTGTGAACTTTCTTTTTCATCAAAGCCACAACTGGTTTCGCCTGGGTACAGGTGGCTGGGAAGAGTTCTTCTGGTAGCTTTGGTAATAGCATGGTGTGGAGCAGTGTCACAGTTCCACAACAAAGGGATTTAAGAGGCATATTTTTTTTCTCCAAATTTAGGTAAGACAGGGAGGCCTTAAATGTCTACAACCACTTTGCGTCCGGGCGAGCACACTTTGCTCTTTAACGTTTCTGATGGGATCATCTTCAGTCAGCTGCAACCGACCCCTTATTTTTTCAGGAACACTGGGGATAGAATTATTTTGCATTGTCCAGAGTCTACACTTTGCAGCTTGCAGTGGGGGTACAGGTTACCCAAGGGCTTCTAGTTTGGATAGGAACCTGCCAGCGATAGAGAAATGAATAATCGTCTAGATTACAATGCGCACATAGGAAAACAAACAAATGTGGCCTCCAACCCAGCGGCCACATTCCTAAGGCCTTCTGGGAGACAAATGCCATGGGCTTCTTTGTCTGCAAGCATTGGGTGTGCGCCATTACCTTTCTCTCCGGTTTTCCGGTCTCAGTGCGCCCAGCACTGGGTTTCTCAAGACTCTTGGCTGGTAGAGCTGTTGTGCGGCAGAGTTAGTTTGTTTTGTTTCTTCTCAATATTTTATCGTGTGAATCCGCCAGGAACTTTATCAGTTCAGCTGCTGGTGGTATTTGGTCTCCTTTTGCATTCTGCCCGGGGCTGGGTTCCGTCGCCTCAGTCCCTGCACCGGTACTTCACATGCTCTAACCTGCTGTGTGTATGCTGGTTTTTCTTTTCCTTCCCAAGTGGTTTTAATTTTCTGGTGCCCGTGGTTGTGGTAAAGTGTCTTTCAAGCGCTTTGCTACTTACTATCTTATGCTCTCTTTCCATGTTAGTAATTTACAAGACTTCTCTAAGTTATCTGAGTCCTATGTGGTTTACCCTGTAGAATAGATTTGAATAATGACGTATTTTGAACTGAACACATGTACCTAATCTTTTTTTCCCTTCAATATATGTTTTTATTTAAATTATAAACATGCATGCTTCACATGTCAATCCCAGCTCCCTCTCCCACCCTTCCTCCCTTGTCCCTCCACCAGCCCCTCCTCCAGCCCCCCACCCGGTCCCCACATCATTCCCCAGGGAGGGTGAGGCCCTCCTTGGGGGGATCTCCAGAATCTGTCATTTCATCCAGGACATGACCTAGGCCCTCCCCCATGTGTCCAGGCTGAGAGAGCATCCCTCCATGTGGAATGGGCTCCCAAAGTTCATTCGTATGCCATGGTAAACACTGATCTACTACCCAAGGCCCCAGAGATTGCTGAGGCTTCCTCACTGACACTACATTCATAGAGTTTGGATCAGTCCCGTGCTGGCCTCTCAGCCATCAGTCTGGGATTCAAGAGTTCCCCCTTGTCCAGTCAGGTGTCTTTGTGGGTTTCACCAGCACGGTCTTGACCCTTTGCTCATCACTCCTCCATCTCTGTCACTGGGTTCCAGGAGTTCAGTTCAGTGTTTAGCTGTGCGTATCTGTCTCTGCTTCTGTCAGACCCTGGATGAAGGTTCTAGGATGGCATATAGGATAGTCATCAACCTTTTCATCAAGGAGGGGCTATTAGTGTAGTTTCTCCACTATTGTTTAGTTTTCCAGTTGGTGGTATCCTTGTAGATCTCTGTAGATCTCACTGGTGTCAGCTTTCTCTTCAATCTATTATGGTATCTCTCATCCTGCTCTCCTCTATTCTTACCTCGACTCAAACTTCCTGCTCCTCCCATGCCTTCTTCTCTCCCCCTCTTTTCCACTTCTCTTTTTCCTGGTTCCCTCTCTCCTCCCACCATCTTCCCAATCTACTCAGGAGATCTTGGCTCATTCCACTTCTCTGGGGTATCATTTCATTCACCTAATCTTAATGAACTACAATTTGTAAGTTTTTTTTTAAAATATGGCTAATGCCTATTGCTCACAAAAGATCATTTCTAACAGTACCTTCTTAAAATTGTATCATTTTATCTTTTTTTGTTTGTCTGTGAGATCAAAATTATGTTTTTTAAAAATATATGACACAAATGAGAATCTTTTTTCATAAGTGTTTGGTTAGTCTTTTGTTGAAAACATACCTCTCCTATTTCTAGAAAATCTGGTTCATTCATAATTTATAGTCAAATCAACATCTTTGTAACACTGGTTTTATAACCAGTCCCAGTGCTCTGGGCTGCCAATTTATCCTCATTTTTCAAGATTATCTTGACAATTTGCCTTTTACTTGCATGAGTAAATAGCACAAATAAATTTCAGATACAACTTCCACAAAGGAATGCCTGCTGTGATTTTGATTGGAATGTTACTATATCTGCAGATAAATCTAGGAAGGCAAACTCGCGAGTACCATACATTTCCTCCCTTTTACTTAGGCTTTCTTTCATTTCTCTGAATACTGGTTTATAGGATTGTTTTGTCGCAGAACTCTTGCATACATTTTGTAACATTTATTCTTAATATTTTAATGTCCTTTGCTGCCACCATAAATATTATCCCTTTGCAGTTTTCTCTTCTCAAGAATTATTGCTGGTAATAGGATTAACTGACTATTTTGTGTCTTGTCCTTCTATCTATCAACTTGGTTGGATTTAAATCACAGTTCTGATGATATCTGAATAAACTGGCTTGGTTTTTTTTTTTTACGTAAGTATGCCCTTCACAAATCATGACATTTAAATTTCTCTCCAGTTCTATTCATCTCTCCAATTATTGCACTACCCAGGATTAGGTTTTAGGTTTTTCATTTCCTTCTTGAACTTGAACTGTGGGAAAGTCAACTAGACTTCTTTTTTTTTTGGTTTTACAAGACAGGGTTTCTCTGTATTGTTTTCGAGGCTGTTGATCCAGCCCAGCCTCGAACTCACAGAGATCTGCTTGCCTTCTGCCTCCCGAGTGCTTGGATTAAAGGCGTGTGCCACCACCGCCCAGCTACACTTCATCTTAAACTCTGTACAGAATGTCTTTTCTTGGTATTGTTCACTAAACAACAGAGTCTAAAAACTTGGTATTCATATTTTATCATGGGGTATATGTAAACTAGAGATGCCAGAGTATGTCCTACACAGTTATTTATAAATTCTCTGATTCTTTGTGAAAAAGGATTTATTTTACTTTCAATTTGTAACTCATTGTGTGTGTGTGTGTGTGTGTGTGTGTGTGTGTGTGTGTGTGCTTGTGGGTACGAATGGAGTTCAGATTAGTGTGCTTTATCCTTAAAATCTGAGTTGCAGGTCACTGTGACCAGCTTGACTTGGGTGCTGATATCCAAACTTAGGTCCTCTGTAAGAGCAGTACATGTTCTTAACCCCTGAGCAACCTCCTTAGCCTTGAGCATCCAAGGGCTGTGGTGTCCACAGGCAGTCCTAGAACCCACCCCAGATGGCTCTCAGGGAAAGGCACACTTTGAGATCCTGAGGTGTCTGGTTTAGTACAAAAGACCAAGTGATAAATGTCCACTTAAAGAAGACTTAAGGAGACTGAAGCAGACTAGGGTGGGGAGCAGTGATGGAGTATGGGAAGCAGGCTTCAGCCTGAGAGGCTCGGGAGACACTAGGGCAGACACTGGATGGAGGGAACAACACAGAGGTGGATGGCTGTGAGCTGTGGAATCACTTTGCTTCCATCGAAGGAGGAATGTGACTCAACTGACATTTGCCAAGGAAAACAATCCATTAAGAAGAAAATAGAAAGAAAAAATTAAATGCTAACCCCTGATTGTAACTGTGTTTTCTATCTTTTGAAAGTCTGAATGAGCTAAAAAAACTTCTTTGGTATTTGGAAGCTATTTTAACCAAATTAGATCTTCGGAGGAGAATGGAGGATGGAGGCTGTGGGATGTCTTTTAGGAGACAATGCATGCTAATGGGTTCTTGGGTCACCAGGTCTCTGATGCAGAGTGCTTTTTGCTTTTTGCCGCACAATTGTAATTATCCTTTGCCCAGTTTTCTGTGGTGGGCAGACAAAGAAGTCTGTATATGGTCATCTGAGAATACAAATGACAATCAAACTGAATTCCTTCTGTGCTGCCAAACCTTCCTGTCAGGCAAAATGCAATGTGACTACTTTTCTCATCTGTATGTATGTATATATATATATATATTTTTCAGTTAATATGCCTGAAGGTTATTTTTAACTTTCGAGTTTACTGACACATCCAGTTGGGGGTCGGGAATGCCTGTTTGCACACTGAATAATGGAGTGCCGGGAGAGAGAATGCTTGCTACCTGACCCAGTATAGTCCCTGTTTCTCACATCCTTCCCTTCATTCCAATCCCAACTAATCCCTCAAGTTCCCATGCCCACCAGCCCCCAGTCCACCCAGGAGATCTCCTCTACTTCCCCTTCTCAGGAAGATCCATGAGTCCCGCCCCCCTTGGGTCCTTCTTGTTACCTAGCCTCTCTGTGGCTGTGAAGTGTAGAATGGTTATCCTTTACAATTAATATTCACATAAGTTAGTACATATCATGTTTTTCTCTCTGGGTCTGGGTTACCTCACTTCATTCAGGATGTTTTTTTTTTCTTTCTAATTCCATCCATTTGCCTTCAAATTTTCTGAAGTCATTGTTTTTAACAGCTGAGTAGTACTCCATTATGTAAATGCACATTTTCTTTATCAGTTCTTTGGTTGAAGCACGTTTAAGTTGTTTCTAGGTTCTGGCTATAACGAATAAATCTGCTATGAACATAGCTGAGCAAGTGTCCTTGTAGTATGATTCAGCATCCTTTGGGTATATGCCTAAGAGTGATATCACTGGCTCTTGAGGTAGATTGATTCCAAATTTTCTGAGAAATTATCACATTATTTCCAAAAGTGGCTGTCTAAGTTGGCACTCCTACCAGCGATGGAAGAGTTTTCCCCTTGCTCCATATCTGCTCCAGAATAAGCTGTCATTTGTGGTTTTGATCTTAGCTATTCCAATTGATGTAAGATGGAATATCAGACTCCTTTTGATTTGCATTTCCCTGGGAGCTAAGAATAATGAACATTTCTTTAAATGCTTCTCTTCCATTTGAGATTCTTCTGTTGAGAAGTCTCTGTCTAGGTCGGTACCCATTTTTTAATTGGATTCTTTGGATTTTTGATGCCTAGTTTCTTAAGTTCTTTGTGTATTTTGGAGGTCAGCCTTCTGTCAAATGTGCAGTTGGTGAAGATCTTTTCCCATTCTGTAGGTTACTGTTTTGACCTAGTGACATTGTCCTTTGTTCTGTACATTTAGTGTTTTGACTATCACATAGCAAGGAGAGTCTCTTTTCTGGCCCTGTTTACATGGTTTTCTGAATGTCTCTTATGCATTGATAGGTACTCTTTCCTGGGTCTTTTCTCCTTATCTACTAATTACTTGTAGATATTTGTCTTTTTATAGTATTCCAGATTGCTTTTCCTTCCTTCCTTCATTTCTTCCTTTCTTCCTTCCTTCCTTGATTTAACATTTTATTTAACTGAGTGACCCATGTCTCTACCTTGTCTTCAATATTTGAGCCAATGTATTGGTGAGGCTTTCCTCTGAGATTTTTGGTTGAATTGCTTTAATTTTCATTTCTATTTTTATTTCATTTTGGCTTTTCTTCAGAGAGTCTATCTCTTAATTAAATTCTTTTTTCACACCTTGAAATGATTTTGTTATTCACAATTAATGAGAATTATTTCATTATTCATCATCTAAATTGCTTTATTTTCCATGGAAAACTAGCATTGGAACACTCATTTGTGGTAGAGACTTATTGCCTTGATTAGGTTGTGTCTTTGTGAGAGGACTAACATTTTAGGTGAGATTACTGTTATGTTTCTTGATACAGATAACTTGCCTCTCTCTTTCTAAGTAGGCATTTGAATCTCTGTTTCCTGTTATCTTAACTTCTCAGGATGTAGGCTAGCTGAATATTAGCTTAGTATTTAGTCAGTGTTGATGTTTGAATGGGCTACCTGAAGTAGGTGCATATCAGTTTGAGCTAAGGCAGCTTTTCAGACCATGCTCAGTCTCTGGTAGAGTTAGATGATTCTAACAATCAGTTCCAGAGTCATCTCTGTGCTAGTTAAGTG
Organism: Mesocricetus auratus; assembly: GCF_017639785.1. Classification (NCBI taxonomy): domain Eukaryota; kingdom Metazoa; phylum Chordata; class Mammalia; order Rodentia; family Cricetidae; genus Mesocricetus; species Mesocricetus auratus. Next base: position 13,583 of record NW_024433782.1, on the reverse strand, counting down.
ACTCAGGCAAGTTTCAGGGACTGTGAAGCCTTTCTTCATGAGAGGTAGAGCTGTGACTTTCCTTGTAGGTAAGAGAAAACTGAATTCCAATTTTTGAAAATGAGGAAAATTATTAACTCCAACTGGGAATAACACTGAGAAAATAGGGGCTTGACTGTCAGTCATCTGTGGTTGGAAATCCTAAATGTTACTCCCCTTAGTCTGCTCTACTTGGCATGTGTTCCGGGGCTGGGTTGTTGCTGAGCTGCTCTTGTGGCCACATCAGATGAGTTTCCTCAGCCCCCGTGACATAATGAGAGTGAGTACTTATCCCATTCACCCTGGTCTCTCCACATAGCTCTTTTTTAAATTTTTTTCCTGTGTTATTTTAAATTCAAATATAAATTAGAAACAAGGTTGCTTCACATGTCAATCCCAGGTCCCTCTCCCTTTCCTTCCCCTCCTCCCATGCCCTCCCACCAACCCCCCTTTCCTCAGGGAGGGTGAGGCCCTCCATGGGGATGTCCATAGTCTGTCATTCATCCATGGCAGGGCCTACACCCTCCCACAAGAGTTCAGGGTGAGAGTGCATCTCTCAATGTGGGATGGGCACCCAAAGTCCATTTGTATGCCAGGTATAAATACTGATCTTCTACCCAAGGCTCAATAGATTGCCTAGGCCTCCTCACTGACACCCACATTCAGGGGGTCTTGATCAGTCCCATGCTGGATTCCCAGGCATCAGTCTGGTATTCAAGAACTAACCCCTTGTGCAGGTCAGCTGTTTCTGGAGGTTAAACCAGCCCGGTCTTAACCTCTTTGCTCATGAGTCCTCCCTCTCTGTCACTGGGATCCTTGAGTTCAGCTCAGTGTTTAGCTGTGGGAGTCTGCCTCTGCTTCCATCAGTCATTGGATGAAGGTTCTGTTTCCCAGACTCTCTGGCCATAGGATTGTAGGCTGGCGCTCCCCAGGTCTCTGTCTAAAATCCATATATGAGAGAGTACATACCATTTTTTTTGTGACTGGGTTACCTCACTCAGGATGGTTTCTTCTAGGGGCACATAGCTCTTAAATCTTTGTGAATCCCCAAAGGATAAACAGTATCTTTTGTATGCTGGTCCCTCTAGATGGTTTTAGGATAGAGCTGGCCACTCAGAAGACCAAAGCATGGTTAGATGGTTGGGGTTTTAAGCCCATCCTAGCCTTGGGAAGAGGAAGTGTATGGAGATCACATCAATGGCTGATGACTGGAGACCACAGTTGTCCAACAAAGCCTTGATGGCGTCTCTAAGCTGCGGGGTCTGGAGAGCTTGTATATTCCCGCAGATCCACAAGATGTGAGCTCTCTGAAGACCAAACATCCATACCTTGCTTTGTACAATTCTTCCATCAAGCTGCACCTGTATTACAAGCTTTACAATAATCGACGGTGAGTCTTGTTTCCCTGAGTATTGTGAAACCCTCCAGTGAATCATCAGGCCTGGGAAGGAAGTGGGAGGACCCACACATCTTGACCCGACTGTGGAAAGCCTGGGTTTGAGGCTGAGATCTGAAGTGGGGGCTCTTTAAGGAATCGAGCCCCTACCTGCCAACTCCAGGGGGATACTGTGAGAAATTCCTTAACTGGACATGTAGTAAATGTATTAGACAACTGGTCGATGTTGAACTCTCCCTCTCCTAATGCATTTGTTGCCATACCATTGAGTAGAATCTCCATCAGAACCAAAGCCATTTTTAATTCCTCTGATTGACGTATAAATTTAGGACACAGAAGGAGCACACTCGGTATTGCAGCACACTGGAGTTTTAAGTGCACCTTCACGCTGGGTAGAATCCTGCTCCCACTCACATTCCTAGGTGGTCCTATCCCAATGCCAATCATGTAAATCTTTCAAAGCAGAGAACTAGAAAACCCCACGTGACAGTAAGTGGAGATAAGGTGCTCTGAGCAGAAGGTGCTGAGTCTCAGAAACTGGGTGTGTGTATGTGCTTTTCTGTGTGTAAGTATGTACGTGTGCATGTGCATCAGCATGTGTATGTGTGTGTGTATGCGAATGTTCACATGTGTGTATGCATGGGTGAATATGCATGGGCATGTGTGTGTACATGTGTGTGTGTATATTCATGTGTTCATGTATGCATATCTGTGTGTATATGCATGTGTTTGTGTGTGTGTGTGTGTGTGTGTGTGTGTAACCTGACTTCTGCCAACAATCTAAGTGAACAAAGAAGTGAGAAAATGAATATTCTCTTAGGGCAGTGGTTTAAAACCTTCCTAATGCCGTGACTCTGTAATACAGTTTCTCATATTTTGATGATCCCCAACCATAAATTATTTTGTCCCTACTTCATATCTGTGATCTTGCTACTGTTATGAATTGTAATATAAATATCTGATATGCAGGATATCTAATTGTGAAAGGGCCAGCTGGAGGCTGGCTGGAGAATGGCTGGTGCATCCTGTGGCTGTGTGGAAAGAGAATTCCAGGCAAGGCCCTACATGTGCAACTCAGCTTCCTCTTGCTTCTGGGAGGGCTGTCAAAATGAAAGAAATTCAAGCACTGACCAGCCCAGAGTAAGACCTGCTATTGAGGAAAAACTCACACACCCTCCTTGTCTCAGAAGAAAAGAATAGGGCTGCTCTCAGAAAGCATGCCTTAGATAAGAGGTGGAAGGCTGAGACTCTCCTGTAGATACTTGGGGAAGAGCCACAGGTCAGAGTGTTAAGTCACATGAAAGGTGTCCCGAGTGATTCATAGTCGCCCTCAAATCAAGTGGCATCCAGGAAACATAAGGGCATTTTCTCCCAGACACTGTTGCAAAAACTGCAGATGGGAATACCCAGCTGATATTCATTTGTAGGCGAGCCTCGTATTGTATATGCATGATGGTAGATGTTATTTAGACTCTTATGCCAGCAGAAACATCGCCAGCCTAGCCTGACAGGAATAAGAAAGAAAAAGGAAAGAGGCTATTGGGCCTTCAAACTTCTATTCATATAGGGTATAGTGGAAAAAATTACTGAGATGAATGAAGGGTCTGAATTTGTATTAGTTTGTATCTGCAATGTCCCCAAAGATCCCTACACTTAAGGTTTCAACTACACCTTGTGGTGTTATTGGGTTGTGGGTCTTAGGGAGAAGTTAGGCCATTGAAGGATATTACTTGGTTGGGACATTGAGACACCAGCTCCTGTCTTTCTCCGTTTATTTGCCACCATGAGGTCCTCTATCATGTGTACCAATCATGAAGTCCTATGCCACATAGAAGAAAAGCAACAGGGCTAAATGATCATGGGCTGAAACCTTTGAAATGTGTCTCAATTGACATTTTCCTTATGAAATTGATTGCCACAAATGTTTTTTCACAGTGTTGGAAAGCTGACACTATTTCGTTTTAAAATGTAAGAAAATCCAGAAGGCAGATTTTAGGACTACAGAGAGATACTTATGGGCCTTTGATGTAATGGAGTTTGCATATCTTTATTTCACAGCTGTTCAGGTTTGGTGATTCCTCTTGTCCTCAAATGGGGTTATCTGTAACTGATGTACATCTGGGCTACCCCTGTATACTGAGAACAAGCTTTAATGTCACAGCTAGATTATATAACATCTTGGGCTTTTTTAACTGATGGGATGTAGATTAATTATGGATTGACTGTGAGATGAGAATGTGGAGGCCCTTGAGAATGGTTGAACATGTTTTGCACATATGGATATGTGTCTTCAGAGGCCAGGGGCAGCCTGCCGCAGTTCCTCCAATGCCCCAAAGTATACTTGGGTAAAACATCACTCCTAGCTTGTTAAGCTGTTGGTTTTATTTTATTTTTTTAATGTTTGCACAATTTCCCATTCCCACAAACAGAAATGTGTGGCATGTATGTGCACCTGTGTGTGTGAGCAAGAGTGAGAATGCGTATGTGTGTACTATGTGCGTATATTTTTGTTCTAGACTGGATTGTATACCTCCTGAAAGTTACAAGGTAAAGACATATGGACACATAACTGGATGGTAGTGTGCATGGGAAAAAAAGCCTAGAGGAATCTCTTGCTCTGAATAATGGAAAATATGGCATACCAAGTAGTCAGTTTCCCTAGTTTCACTCCAGGTTTATAAACATGAAGAGAAGGCTGTTATTCAGGTCTGTCCACCGTGTTCGCCGTAACAAGTAAGTCCATGATGTGTGTGTGTGTGTGTGTGACTGTTTAGATTAGAACAGTAGGTCAGTGTATGGTTCCACCTAGAGTGCTCACTGTGTTGAGGATTTACTGGGCCACTCTCTTTGCTCTAGATATGCTGAATGAGAAAGCCTGTGACTAGAGCCAGATGATCTCCAAGTCCCTCTAAGTAATTACAGTTTATGCAAATTGGACATCCATCAAAGGCCCAACAGAATGACAAAGCGAAATACTAGAACACACATAGGACTGGGTTTGCTAGGATTATGAGAGGGAGTCTTTAAAACAGAACTTCAAATGGTAAACTCTGTATATTGTTTGACAAAAAATAGATCAGTGACCAGAAAAAAAATGCTTATCACTCTTCAGCGTGTTACCTTTTCCCTCACAAATCCGCGACATTCACAGTGGCCAGGGCATATCCATACTGCTTCCTGCAGCTGCTGCTCCTGTCACTCACGGCTGGCAGCAGAAGGTAGGCAGTAAAGACCAATTATGTAGTCAGAGGATCAAAAACAAAACAAAACCACCATCCGACCTTCTTCAGAAACACCAAGTAATGTCGAGTCTATTAACTGGAAAAACCTCTTCCTTTGGGACTTCCGTGACAGCAGCCCTGTTTGCTCCCAGGAACCCAGAATCCACCACACATGACAGAGACCAGATATGCTGCTGTGTTCTCATCTTCTTCCTCATTCATTCCAGCCCATACCTCAAGCTATCCTGGAACTAGCCCTGTAGACTAGGCTGGTCTTGAACTCACAGTGATCCGCCTGCCTTTGGCTTCTGAGTGCTGGGATTAAAGGCATGCATCATCAATGCCTGGCCTAGCAACATAGGTTTTTAAGGCTGTCATAAACACATACCTTTAAATAATAACTTTAGATATCAATAATTTCAACTTCCCAATCAAACATACAGGTTGGCTGAATGGATTAAGATATTTTAACAGAACCCATCTTTTTGCTGTCTGCAAGAAACTCAGCTGTAAAAGAGCACCATCTTCAAGAGGAAGGATGACAAAAAGCATCTGCATCCAAGCAAACAGGGTCAGGAAGCAGGTGGATGTTGCTGTCATAATGTCTGCCAAAATAAACTTCAAAGCAAAAATAATCAAAAGAGATAAATAAGGACATAGAATTCTAAAAAAATGGAACAACTAACCAAGAATACATTCTAATCCTAAGTATGTACACATTAAAGACAGGCACACCCTACTCAGTTAAAGACACACATAAACTCTAACTCAATAACAACAGGGGATTTGAACAACATACTTCCGCCAATGGACAAGGCACCTGGGCAAAAAGCAAATAGAAAAACCTCAGAACTAAATGGCATTTTAGATCAAACAGGCATGACAGATACCTAAAGACTATTCCATGCTGAACCCAAGAACATATTTTGTCCTCAAAGCCCATGGAAGTCACTTTAAACAGATAACATTGTGGGCCACTGTCCTAGCCTTCTTCTGATTGCTGTGATGAATACCATGACCAAGGGTTCATTTCAGTTCATAGTCCATCATGAAGGAAAGTGAACACAAAAACAAGGAACAAGAAAGGCATGAACTTGGAGGCAGGAGTTGAAGCCGAAGCCATGGAAGGAGAATACTGCTTACTGGCTTGCTCAACCTGCTTTTTTATTCAACGCAGAACAACACTGCCCATGTTGGCCTGGGACTCTCACATGAGTTATTAAGGAAGGTAATCTTCCATAGGCTGCCCTACAGGCTAATCTAACAGGGGGACATTTTCTCAATGAGGTTCCCTCTTCCCAGATGACCCTACCTTCTGTCAAGTTGTCAAGCAGGACAATTTACCCCTTGGTAAACAACTTGGCATAGACATACATCAGTATTAAATCATAACCCTTTCCTTCTTGTTTATTCCCAATATCTCATATTAATATTAATATCACAACAGAAAATGACTTATAACTCCAAAAGTCTTTACAAAATTCAAGCACTTTAAAAAGTTCAATCTCTTTAAAATATATACCATCTATTTAAAAGTCCAGAGTCTCTCAACTGTGGGGTCTTATACAGTAAGCATTTTAAAATGTTACATGACTTCTTATTCCTACCAGGGCACAGTTATAATCAAAGCAGAGCAAAACCAAACACCAGCCACGAAAAATATCTCTGTTTCCAATGTCTGGATCTCATTATCTTCTGGGATCCAAAGGGTTTGGCATCTCCATGTCTATGACTCTGCCATCTTCAGTACACAATCTTATATCCTATGCTAAGGCAGGCTTCCCAAAACACCCGTCACTGCCCTTGGTGTTTGTCCCACGGTAGTAGCATTCACAGCATGCGAGTGTCTCCACAGGCTGCATCTTCACCCCCTGGGCCTCTCTTTAAGGACTCTTTGCATGGCAGCAAACCTCACCTGCTTTCCACGAACCCTTCATGGCCTTCAAACCTGTAGCATGTGGGATGCTTTTATCCATTACAATAACTGGTGAGCCAGATCAAGATGCAGTCCAGGCTCTCACTGGGCCAGAACTTCTGTGTACTGACCCTGAGGAAGCACTTTATAGAAGAGTTCACTTCAGCGAGTCCAGCTTCAGGTGAGATTGGGTCTCCGGCGGGGACCGCCTGCCCATCACCCATCCCCCTCGAGCTTCGGGGCCGCTCCCGGCACCCAGAAGACCCGCCCACACAGGAAAGACAGCAGCCCCTCCAAGACCCCAACCCCAGCTAGTCCAGCTTCAGGAAAGACATCAGCCCCTCCAAGACCCCAAACCCAGCGAGTCCAGCTTCAGCTGCAGGAAGGAAGGAGACCAGTGGAGAAGGAAAGACCCCACCAGCACCCACTGGAAGAAGAGATGGGAAGAAGACAGAATAAGAGATCACTCAGCAATAGAAACACCAACATGACCCCACCAGAATCCAGGGATCCAACACCAGCAAGACCCGAAAAGCACTACATAGACGAAGAAGAGGAAACAGACCTTAAAAATTATTTCATGAAGATGATGGAGACTCTCAAAGAAGAAACGAGGAAATCCCTTAAAGAAATAGAAGAAAAAACAAACAAAAAATCCATGAAATGGGGGAAAAATTCAAGAAATAAACAAATCTCTCAAAGAATCTAAAGAGCACCAAGAAAAAACAACCAAAAAAATTAAGGAAACAGCTCAAACAGTTGAAGGATTGAAAGCTGAAATAGAAACGATAAAGAAAACACAGAATGAAGGGATGCTGGAAATAGAAAAGCTCGGTAAACGATCTGGAACTACAGATGCAAGTATCACCAATAGAATACAAGAGATAGAAGAGAGAATCTCAGGTGTTGAAGACTCATTAGAGGATATAGAGTCGTCAACCAAAGAAAATCTCAAAACCAACAAATCCTTAACACAAAATATCCAGGAAATATGGGACACCGTGAAGAAGCCAAACCTGAGAATAATAGGTATAGAAGAAGGTGAAGAAATTCAACTTAAAGGTACAGAAAACATATTCAACAAAATCATAGAAGAAAACTTCCCTAACCTAAAGAAAGATATGCCTATGAAAGTACAAGAATCCTACAGAACACCAAATAGGCTTGACCAGAAAAAGAAGTCACCTCGCCATATAATAATCAAAACATCAAACCTACAGAGTAAAGAGAAAATATTAAGAGCAGCTAAAGAAAAAGGCCAAGTAACATACAAAGGCAGACCTATCCGAATTACACCTGACTTCTCAATGGAAACGATGAAAGCCAGAAGATCCTGGTCAGATGTCCTACAAACGCTAAGGGAACAAGGATGCCAGCCCAGACTACTATATCCAGCAAAGCTCTCAATTACCATAGATGGAGAAAACAAAATATTCCATGACAAAGCCAGATTTAAACAATACGTATCCATGAATCCAGCCCTACAGAAAATGCTAGAAGGAAAACCTAGAGCCAAGGAAGTTAACTACATTCACAAAGACACAGGCAATATATAATCATACTTTACAAAACACCAAAAGAAAAAGGGAGGAGAAACTACACAAAATAAATTCACTAACAATAAATCAAGCGCAAACAAGGATCACCAATCAATGGTCATTAATATCCCTCAATGTCAACGGACTCAACTTGCCTATAAAAAGACACAGACTAGCAGAATGGATACGAAGACAGAACCCTTCCTTCTGCTGCATACAAGAAACACATCTCAACATCAAAGACAGACGTTATCTCAGAGTAAAGGGCTGGGAAAAGATCTTCCAATCAAACGGCCCCAAGAAACAAGCAGGCGTAGCAATCCTAATATCAAACAAATTAGACTTCAAATTAAAATCAATCAAAAGAGATGAAGAAGGGCACTTCATATTCATCAAAGGAAAAATACATCAAGACGAAGTCTCGATTTTAAACATCTACGCCCCAAATACAAAGGCACCTACATTCGTGAAAGAAACATTACTAAAGCTCAAAATGCACATAAAATCTCACACACTAATAGTAGGAGACTTCAACACTCTGCTCTCACCGCTAGTCAGGACCTCCAGACAGAAACTTAACAAAGAAACAAAAGAACTAATAGAAGTTATGACCCAACTGGGTTTAACAGACATCTATAGAACATTCCACCCAAATACAAAGGGATATACATTCTTCTCGGCACCACATGGAACCTTCTCTAAAATTGACTACATAATAGGAAACATAGCAAATCTCCACAGATACAAAAAAATTGGAATAACCCCCTGCATCTTATCAGACCACCATGCATTAACATTAGAATTCAACAATAACACAAATCGCAGAAACCCTACAAACTCATGGAGATTGAACAATGCACAATTGCACCATCCCTGGGTAAAGGGACAAATAAAAAGAAATTAAAGACTTCCTCGATTTCAATGAGAATGAAGACACAACATACACAAACTTATGGGACACTTTGAAAGCAGTACTGAGAGGAAAGTTTATAGCACTAAGTGCCCACATGAAAAAACTGGAGAACAGTCATACTAGAGAATTAATAGCACAGCTGAATGTTCTAGAACAAAAAGAAGCAAACTCCCCCAGGAGGAGCAGACGCCAGGAAATAATCAAATTGAGGGCTGAAATCAACCAAGTAGAAACCAGGAAAACACTGAGAAGAATCAATGAAACAAAGAGTTGGTTCTTTGAGAAAATCAACAAAATAGACAAACCTCTGTCCAAACTAACCAAAAGACAGAGAGAGAGCATGCTAATTAACAAAATCAGGGATGAAAAAGGGGACATAACAACGGACTCTGAGGAAATCAAGAGAATCATCAGGGCATACTTTGAAAATCTGTACTCCACAAAATTTGAAAATTTAAAGGAAATGGACAATTTCCTGGATAGATATCATTTGCCAAAACTAAATCAAGAACAGATAAACAATCTAAACAGACCTATAACCCCTAATGAAATAGAAGCAGTCATCAAAAGCCTCCCAAACAAAAAAAGCCCAGGCCCAGATGGCTTCAGTGCAGAATTCTACCAGAAATTCAAAGAAGAGCTAATTCCAATACTCCTCAAAGTATTCCACACAATAGAAGCAGGAGGCTTACTGCCAAACTCTTTCTACGAGGCTACAATTACCTTGATACCCAAGCCACACAAAGACACAACTAAGAAAGAGAACTATAGACCAATTTCCATCATGAACATTGATGCAAAAATACTCAATAAAATACTCGCAAACCGGATTCAAGAACACATCAGAAAAATCATCCACCATGATCAAGTAGGCTTCATTCCAGGAATGCAGGGATGGTTCAACATTAGAAAATCTATCAATGTAATCCACCATATTAACAATCTGCGAAAGAAAAACCACATGATCATCTCACTAGATGCTGAAAAAGCCTTTGACAAAATCCAGCACCCCTTCATGATAAAGGTCCTAGAGAGATCAGGGATAACAGGAACGTACCTGAATATAATAAAAGCAATATACAGTAAACCAACAGCTAACATCAAACTAAATGGAGAGAAACTCAAAGCAATTCCTCTAAAATCAGGAACAAGACAAGGTTGTCCACTCTCTCCATATCTCTTCAATATTGTACTTGAAGTTCTAGCTACAGCAATAAGACAACAAAAGGAGATAAAGGGGATACAAATAGGAAAAGAAGAAGTCAAACTTTCACTATTTGCAGATGATATGATAGTTTACTTAAGTGACCCAAAAAACTCCGCAAGGTTACTCCTAGAGCTGATAAACACCTTCAGCAATGTGGCAGGATACAAGGTAAACTCAAAAAAATCAGTGGCTCTATTATATACAGATGATGAAGTGACTGAGAAAGAAATCAGAGAAACATCACCTTTTACAATAGCCAAAAACAGCATCAAATATCTGGGGATAATGTTAACCAAGGAAGTGAAAGACCTGTATATCAAGAACTTTGTGTCTTTAAAGAAAGAAATCAAAGAAGATACCAGAAAATGGAAAGATCTCCCATGCTCTTGGATTGGTTGGATCAACATAATAAAAATGGCAATCTTGCCAAAAGCACTCTATAGAGTCAATGCAATCCCTATCAAAATTCCATCACACCAGACCGACAGTGGGGAGGCCAGCATGGGACTGATCTGGACCCCCCAAATGTGAGTGTCAGTGAGAAGGCCTGGGCAACCTATGGGGTCCTGAGCTGTGGATCAGTGTCTATCCCTGGTATACAAACTGTCTTCATGTGCCTATAGCACAAAGAGAGATGCTCTCTCAGCCTGGACTCTTAGGGGAGTGCCTTGACCCTACCAAGAGTAAAATGACAGACTCTAGATATCCCCTATGTGGAAGGATTTGGCAATAGGGTGGGAGGGAGGGGGAAGGGGAGTGCGGGAAGAGGGGAGGGAGAGGGAAATGGGATTGACATGTAAAGGAAGCTATTTAAAATGAAAATAAAAAATGAAAAAAAATTCCATCACAATTCTTCAAGGACCTGGAAAGAACATTAATCAACTTTATATGGAAAAACAAAAGGCCCAGGATAGCCAAAACATCCCTATACAATAAAGGAACTTCAGGAGGCATCACCATACCTGACTTCAAGCTCTATTATAGAGCTATAGTCCTGAAAACAGCTTGGTATTGGCACAAAAATAGGCAGGTAGACCAATGGAACCGAGTTGAAAGCCCTAATTTTAACCCACACACCTATGAGCACTTGATTTTTGACAAAGAAGCTAAAACTGTACAATGGAAAAAAGAAAGCATCTTCAACAAATGGTGCTGGCATAACTGGGTACTGGTATGCAGAAGACTGCAGATAGATCCAGGTTTATCGCCTTGTACAAAACTTAAGTCCAAATGGATCAAAGATCTCAACATAAATCCAGCCACACTGAAACTTTTAGAAGAGAAAGTGGCAGATACTCTTCAATGAGTTGGTACAGGAGACCACTTCCTAAACATAACACCAGTGGCACAGGCACTGAGATCGACAATTAACAAATGGGACCTTCTGAAACTAAAAAGCTTCTGTAAGGCAAAGGACACAGTCAAAAAGACAAAAAGGCAGGCCACAGAATGGGAAAAGATATTCATTAACCCTACATCTGACAGCGGGCTAATCTCCAAAATTTACAAAGAACTCAAGAAGCAAGTCTCCAAAACACCTAAGGATCCACGTGAGAGGTGGGGTACAGAGCTAAATAGAGAATTCTCAGTAGAGGAGGCTAAAATGGCCAAGAGACACTTAAGAAAGTGCTCAACATCCTTAGCCATCAGGGAAATGCAAATCAAAACAACTCTGAGATACCATCTTACTCCTGTCAGAATGGCTAGAATCAAAAACACCGAAGACAATTTATGCTGGAGAGGATGTGGAGAGAGAGGAACACTCCTCCACTGCTGGTGGGAGTGCCAACTCATACAGCCTCTTTGGAAATCAGTATGAAGATTCTTCAGGAAAATGGGAATTAATCTACCACTAGACCCAGCAATTCCACTCTTAGGCATTTATCCAAATGAGGCAGGTTCATACAACAAGGGCATCTGCACCACTATGTTCATAGCAGCATTGTTTGTAATAGCCAGAACCTGGAAGCAGCCTAGATGCCCCTCAACTGAAGAGTGGATAGAGAAAATGTGGTACATTTACACAATGGAGTATTACTCAGCAGAAAAAAACAATGGAATCTTGAAATTCGCAGGGAAATGGATAGCACTGGAAGAAACCATCCTGAGTGAGGTAACCCAGTCGCAAAAAGACAAACATGGTATGTACTCACTCATATATGGATTTTAGACATGGATCAGGATAGTGCCAGTCTACACTTCCACAGATAGAGAGTCTGGGAAACAGGAAAGAACCTAAAAGATATGCATATATGCATAGTACCCAAGAGAAGAGGATGGAGACAAGATCCTCTGAATGGATGGGGAACACGGCGAGGGGTGGGGGGAGTGGGACCTGGGAAGAAGAGAGGGGGTGAAGAGGAAGGGAGTTGGTCATGGGGGAATAGGAAGTTGAGGGGGTGGGGGTAGAATAGGGGGAAGAGGGAATCATAGGTTCGAAGACAGATCAGGCACCAGAGTGACCTCGAGTGATCTAAAGGGACAACACCAATTGGCAAGCTAAGCAATAGTGGAGGGACCACCTCGAATGCCCATTCCTGATAATGAACTTGATGTCTATAACCATCCGGGAGCCTTCATCCTGTGACTGATGGAAGCAGAGGCAAACAAACAATTAATCACTGAACTTAACCCAAGGAACCCAGTGACAGAGAGAGAGGAGTGATGAGTAAATTGGCAAAGAATGGGCTGGCAAAACCAGCAGAGACAGCTGATCTGAACAGGGGAGAGCTCTTGGACCCCAGACCGACAGTGGGGAGGCCAGCATGGGACTGATCTGGACCCCCCAAATGTGAGTGTCAGTGAGAAGGCCTGGGCAACCTATGGGGCCCTGAGCTGTGGATCAGTGTCTATCCCTGGTATACAAACTGTCTTCGTGTGCCTATAGCACAAAGAGAGATGCTCTCTCAGCCTGGACTCTTAGGGGAGTGCCTGGACCCTACCAAGAGTAAAATGACAGACTCTGGATATCCCCTATGGGGAAGGATTTGGCAATAGGATGGGAGGGAGGGGAGGAAGGGGAGTGCGGGAGGAGGGGAGGGAGAGGGAACTGGGATTGACATGTAAAACAAGCTATTTAAAATTTAAAAAAAAAGAAAGAAATACAGACACTTTAAAAAATATTGGGCTAGAAAGCTAGTTAACTCTTGTTATAGCATGATTAAAAATAAAGAATGATTAATTAATAAAAAAATGTCTGAGAATCTAATAGTGTTACTACTTGAAAACTAACGATATATCACTGTGTGAGAAACTAAATGTGTAACTACTTGAAAACTACGGATACAACACTGTGTGAGAAACAACATTTGTAACTACTTGAAAACAAACGATACAACACTGTCTGAGAATCTACATGTGTCTCTTAAAAAAAAA
>NW_024433781.1:0-5322 GCF_017639785.1 Mesocricetus auratus | reverse complement strand
ATACCGGAAAATAACCTCACAGACGAATCAAATGGAGGTAGTTCTTGAGATTCTGTCTTCTCAGATATGTTAGGTTGAGCTATGAAGCTAATTGTAACAAATATCTTAGTATTGTGTGTGACACTGAAATATAGCTCTTAATTTTTAGATGTATAAAGGGATACATGTTCTATCTTTATAATAAGCAGATGTAATTCACTCCACTGCAGTAATTACCAACTCATGGAAGGCAAATGTCAGGGCAGAAACTCGCCAGTTTAGTCTCCTCTGCAGCCCACATAAAGCATTCCGAGATTTGTATGATATCAATAGGAACCAACAAAAGGTGATCAAAAATACACGTGTGACATAGTTTGAGAAAAACCTGCAAAAATATCAGGCTGCTGTTTCCTTCCTCTCTGGGCTATCTCACCCTGGAGTTGGTGGTGAGGAAGGAGTAGACAACCAAGTGTGAGGACAAATAAAGCTTCTGAAAGGGGGGCAGTGGCTTAGACAGGAGGGAATAAACAAAGCTGACAAGAAATCTTCAGAAATCACTCTGTTCTCAAGTGCCAGAGGACAGGCCAGTGTGATCCACACAGCAATCTCTTTAGTTCTCTCCTCACGCTCTTTGCAGCATCATTCAGATGGATTCTGAGTATCTCCCATCTGAAAATAGCCAGGGACCCGATGATGGTCTGTCCCTCAATTCAGTTCCAGGGACTCGATGATGGTCTGTCCCTCAATTCAGTTCCAGGGACCCGATGATGGTCTGTCCCTCAATTCAGTTCCAGGGACTCGATGATCGTCTGTCCCTCAATTCAGTTCCAGGGACGCGATCATGGTCTGTCCCTCAATTCAGTTCCAGGGACCCGATGATGGTCTGTCCCTCAATTCAGTTCCAGGGACCCGATGATGGTCTCTCCCTCAATTCAGTTCCAGGGACTCGATGATGGTCTGTCCCTCAATTCAGTTCCAGGGACTCGATGATGGTCTGTCCCTCAGTTCAGTTCCAGGGACCCGATGATGGTCTGTCCCTCAATTCAGTTCCAGGGACCCGATGATGGTCTGTCCCTCAATTCAGTTCCAGGGACCCGATGATGGTCTGTCCCTCAATTCAGTTCCAGGGACGCGATGATCATCTGTCCCTCCACTCAGTTCCCAGAATCATTGTGTGTTGCGTAAAAACTGATCCACCCAAGTGCAAATTAGAGATCGAGTCTAAGGGACTGTGAAAACACTGAAGTGTGCCTTCTCCATGCTGTCTAAACTCTCTCCCAAGAACACTTTCCTACCCTCAGCCTAGATATATAAGCTTTTGTTTTCCTGTGCTATGTTTATTACTGTTTGATTTGTCTGGGTGGTCATGTGGGTTGATAATACAGAAAAAGTTGTAATGAGACTGTCCTCTTAGAGCAGCCAATAACAGTTACACAAAGGAGATGTGTTCCCAGAGTTTGAGATGACTCCCTGGTTGTTGTCAACACTGCTATTGATTTCTCTCTTGGGATGTTGAGACGAAGCACAAACACACGAAGTTCCCCACACTCTCTCTGACATGTGCTCCACTTCTGACTCCACTGACCAGAAGGGAGACTTAGCCTTACATGATATTTTTCAATTCATTGCCTTGTGCAGGACCAAGATGCCATCAGAAGTCACAGGGGAGGCAGGGAATTCACCACTTTCCAGTCATGCTTCAAGCCACTCTTTTTCTATCCTGATATTATTGACCTAGTAGTCCTCAGATAATCACTCCACATATCTGTGTGAACTAGTCTTACTGTCTTTAGCTCTTGTCTTGATGTTGGTACATCTCTGAACCATAGCCACTGGAAGAAGATATGTGGATCAAATGAAGCCAAACCGAGCTTCACCCTAGAATTGGATTAACGATGAGTTCACCAGAATCACTTGACTTAGCAATGTTGGATGATGTTGGCAAGAGGAAAACAAAATGGGTGATGTGCATAATAAAATCGATGGGAGTCCTCCACAGGAAGTTGTTTGGAGTCAAGGATAAAATCCAGGTTTCACAGCTCTGTTCCACAGTGTCATCACATTCTGGAAATGCACCTATGTTCTGTGAATACAGCTTTCGTTTAGACACTTCTGCCCTGAATTCGGAGGGGTGGTGGCAAACTCAATGTTCCTTGGGTCAAGAGAATGAAAGACTTCTCAGATCTGTGTCTGGGTGAAGGAAGGATGCTAGAGGAGGAAAGACTGCAGAGCAAGCTGTAGGTTCCAGTCAGGGACAACAGGCAGAAGACACTGGTCATGAATGTCCCACCTGGGATTTCAGTAGGGCAGGGTCAGCACTATTGAATTCATCAGCAAATTAGACCAGGTTCTGGAAAACTGCTGGAGAACATACTAACAAGACCAATGATTGGTGTAAAGGTGGGGTTCTCCCGACCTGGGTGTCCACGGCATGGGGTCGAAAGAGAACTCCCTGCTGAGCAGAGCAGGAGAAAGGGTTCTATGGCCCTGAGTCTGGCTTTTGGAATCTTTGTCTGTGAATTATACAAACATGAGGCACACACAGAGTGCAGCCTCACCTGTCTTTTCAGGAGACACTGAGGGCAGAGTAATTGACATTTGCCTCTCTGCAGTTTGAGATGTTTAGATTGAGGATGCAGACTCTAATATCCTCCTCTGTGCATGGGAATGCTTCCCTTTCTCATGTGAGACAGGAGGAGTAATTCATCTTTAAATAAATAAAGGTTTTGCTTCGTTTTGTGTCTCTGGTTTGTGATATATGGCTGGAGCTGGTCAGGTCATTTTTAATTATTTGTTTCAGGATTCTCTGAAAATATAGAGAGAAGACTATAAGATAGAAGATATAAATAGGTCTCTCTCACTAGGCTTGTCTATAAGTAAATGATATTAGCACTTAGCATGATATACACACAATTCTGTTCACATTAAATAATTTAGTCATTTATAAGTTGATCAATAATTTGAATGTCTCAATTATCTTTAACAGTTGGTAACAAGTTGGTTCCTATTATAATATTAGGATATTGCAGTTTTGCGTCTGTCAAGTTTGAGCCTTTAACACTATAATTGGAGCCTGGTTTTGGCACACACCTTTAAAGCCAGCACATGGGAAGCAGAAGCAGGCAGCTCTCTGTGAGTTTAAGGACAGCCTTCTCTATGGGGCTAGTTGCAAGACAGGGATGGCGATTACAACTGGATGTACACCTTCTCAAAAAAATGGAATTTGAGATACTTGAGCGTCAAAATAAAACTTTAAGCCATAAATACAGTCTGACACCATTGTTGGATCAATTAAGAGCAACTGCAGGGAGATGAAAGGGGAAAAGAAAGAGAGGTTGGGGCATCTTTTTCACCAACGTGTGAAGATGGACAAAATGCCTACAGAGGATGGCATGCAGCCTCTTAGAGGTATAGAAATTAGCCAGGCTTTGTGGCACATGCCCTTAATCCCACCACTAGGTAGGCAGAGGCAGGTGGGTGGATCATTGAGTTCGAGACCAGCCTGTTGTACAGAGAAAGTTCCAGTACAGTCTCTAAAACAATACAGAGAAATCCTGTCTCCAAAAACCTAGAGAGAGAGAGAGAGAGAGAGAGAGAGAGAGAGAGAGAGAGACAGAGTGAGAGAAGTATATAGATTATTCTGTAGAATAATAGGTAAGCTAAGAAGTGTAGTCTTTCAACAGCAAACTATCAGGTCTCTTAATGATAGAGAGAAGCCCACTTTACCAGCTCCGAAGAAAGGCTGATGTTAGACTTCTGTTTATCAACCAGCAATCCTGTTTATCTGTTTATTTGGTCAGAGAGAAGTCTGTGCTGAGCCCAGACTGACCAACTGTCATATACTATCTCTCTGTCTCTGTCTCTCTGTCTCTGTCTCTCTGTCTCTCTCTGTGTCTCTCTCTGTCTCTGCTTCTCTCTCTCCCTCTTTCCCTTTCAGATCTATAATTCTCTATTCCCCTCTGTATCTTCATCTCTTATATTCTCTCTCCATCTTTCGCTCTCCCTCTCTCCCCACTCTCTCTTATTCTGTCTCCCTCTTTCTCATTTTCCCTTTTCTCCCTCCCTCTATCCTCTCTCTCTCTCTCTCTCTCTCTCTCTCTCTCTCTCTCTCTCTCTCTCTCTCTCTCTCTCTCTCTATCTCATGTGCTTGCATGACCTTGCCGCTCCTGTCCTGGGCACTAAGGTCAGATGCCCTCCTTGGGACTAGGAAGGAATCCGAAGTTAGCTGGTGGGGCTGTGCTTTACGGCTCTGGTTGTGCTTTAAGGACAGTGCACAACAGTGACATGCAGAACATAGCAACTGCCCTGGGGGGCCTTTGGGCCATAACAACCAGTTGACCAATCAACACCGGTCAGGTCACCCAAACCTGGAAGCACACCAATGCTGAGACTGTTTCATACCCCTAGATGCTCCACTAACACTACCCTTTAAGATCCCTGCCTCAAGATTGATTGGGGTCTTTCTCCAGCCATTCGCCATGGTGGTGGTGTGAAGGGCCACAGTTAATGGGGTTAGCTCCTTAAACATCTACATTAAAAGACTCTTTGCTTTTGCCTCGAAATGGGCCTCTTGGTGATTTGGGGTTAAGAATCTGGGCATAACAACACCATGCCGGGTGCTTTAGACCACACTGTCCCATCATGATGGTGACTGTCTCTCATTCCTGAGAACTGTTGGCCCAAATGAACACCTCCATGTAAGTTGCCTTGGTCACAACTACAGAAAACCAACTAAGAAAATTCTCTGTACAAACCGTTGCTCAGGTCCTGAAAGTTTCAGTGGGCAAGCTCTGATTTCAGTTCTTCACCTACACTGTTCCTAAGCATTTTAATATGTGGAATGTGACGCTAACTGTAGACAGACATGTAAGAGAACACAATGCATCCAGGTGAGGGTAAAACACATGGCTCTTGCCTCACCCTTTTAAGTTATTGCCATGGATGCAGAAAAACCAAGGGGCAAGAACTTATACTATAGATTGGCAGAAATTAGGTCACTGGAAGATTGTGGGAAGAATGTAAATTCTTCATATGACAACCTATATTGCAAGAAGACAGCAGCAGCAAGAGTAAGTTCTGGTCATGTAAATTCAGGCAAAGTCCTTGATATGATGTTTTCTAAATATCCACTAATGCTCTTGCAAATCTGTAGCAGGCTTTTTTGGCCACCAACCAGCTCTTAAATCAAGGCATGGAGACTTATTCTTAGTTATGAATGCTCGTCCCAGCTTAGGCTCATTTCTACCTAGCACTGTTAACTTTATTTATTCTACTTCTTTTCTTCTACATTTTGCTAGGAGCTTTTTACACTTGTTTCCTGCTGCATGTCTTACTTCCTGCCAT
>NW_024433780.1:0-18565 GCF_017639785.1 Mesocricetus auratus | reverse complement strand
GTCATACTTTGAAAACCTGTACTCCACAAAATTCGAAAATTTAAAGGAAATGGACAACTTCCTGGATACCTATCAGTTGGCAAAACTAAATCAAGAACAGATAAGCAATTTTTTTGCTTGTGTTTTCTGTTGCTTTTTTTACTGTTTTTTTATTTTCCAGTTTAAATTTAGATAAGAAACAAGATTGCTTCACAAGTCAGTTCCAGGTCCCTCTCCCTTTCCCTCCCCTCCTCCCGTGCCCTCCCCCAACCCCCCTCATTATCCCCTCATTTCCCCAGGGAGGGTGAGGCCCTCCATGGGGGTGTCCATAGTCTGTCATTTCATATAGGGCAGGGCCTAGACCCTTCCCCAAGAGTTCAGGGTGAGAGTGCACCTCACATTGTTGGATGGGAGTCCAAAGTCCGTGTGTATACTCGGGATGGGTACTGATCTGCTGCCCGAGGCTCAATACATTGCCTAGGGCTCCTCACTGACACCCAGATTCAGGGGGTCTTGATCAGTCCCATGCTGGATTCCCAGGCTGATGACTGGGATTCAAGAGTTAACCTTTGTCAGGTCAGCTGTTTCTGGGGGTTAAACCAGCCCAGTCTTACTCCCTTTGGTCATCAGACCTCCCTCTCTGTTACTGGCTTTCTTGAGTTTAGCTCAGACTTAACCGAGGGAGTCTGCCTCTTCTTCGATCAGCCACTAAATGAAGTTTCTGTTTCCCAGACTCTCTGGCGATGGGATTGTAGGCTGACACTCCCCAGATCTATGTCTAAAATCCATATATGAGAGAGTACATGCCATGTTTCTCTTGTGTGACTGGGTTACCTCACTCAGGATGGTTTCTTCTAGTGTCATCCATTTACCTGCGAATCTCAGGATTCCATTGATTTCTTTTCTGCTGAATAGTACTCCATTGTGTAAATGTACCACATTTTCTCTATCCACTCTTCGGTGGAGGGACATCTAGGTTGCTTCCAAGTTCTGACTACTACAAATAATGCTGCTATGAACATAGTGGAACAGACATCTTTGTTGTATGAATGGGCATTTTTTGGATATATGCCTAAGAGTGGAGGTGATGGGTCTTGTGGTAGGTTTATTCCCATTTTTCAGAGGAATCTCCATACTGATGTCCAAAGTGGCTGAACCAGTTGGCACTCCCACCAGCAATGGAGGAGTGTCTCCCTTTCACCACATTCTCTCCGGCATAAAATGTCGTTGGTGTTTTTGATTTTAGCCATTCTGACAGGAGTGAGATGGTATCTCAGAGTTGTTTTGATTTGCATTTCCTGGATGGCTAAGGATGTTGAGCACTTTCTCAAGTGCCTCTCATCCATTTTAGACTCCTCTATTGAAAACTCTCTATTTATTTCTGCAGCCCACTTTTTAATTGGGTCCTTTGATGTTTTGGAGACTTGCTTCTTGAGTTCTTTGTAAATTTTGGAGATCAACCCTCTGTCAGATGTGGGATTAGTGAATATTTTTCCCATTCTGTGGGCTGCCTTTTTGTGTTGCTGACTGTGTCCTTTGCCTTACAGAAGCTTCTCAGTTTCAGGAGGTCCCATTTATTAATTGTTGATCTCACTGTCTGTGCTAGTGGTGTTATATTCAGGAAGCTGTCTCCTGTACCAATTCGTTCAAGGGTACCACCCACTTTCTCTTCTAAGAGGTTCAGTGTGGCTGGATTAATGTTGAGGTCTTGATCCATTTGGACTTAAGTTTTGGGCATGCCGATATACATGGATCGATCCGCATTCTTCTAAATGCCAGCCTCCAGTTATGCCAGCACCATTTGTTGAAGATGCTTTCTTTATTCCATTGTATATTTTTAGCTTTTTTGTCAAAGATCAGATATTCATACGAGTGTGGGTTAATATCCGGGTTTTCAATTCTATTCCATTGGTCTACATGTTTATTTTTGTGCCAATACCAAGCTGTTTTCAGGACTATAGCTCTGTAATAGAGCTTGAGGTCAGGGATGGTGATGCCTCCGGACGTTGCCTTGTTGAACAGCGTATTTTTGGCTATCATGGGTCTTTTGTTTTTCCATACAAAATTGATTATTTTGCTTTCAAGGTCTGTGAAGAATTGTGCTGGGATTTTAATGGGTATTGCATTGAATCTGTAGATTGCTTTTGGCAGGATTGCCATTTTTACTACATTGATCCTACCTATCCAAGAGCATGGGAGATCTTTCCATTTTCTGAGGGCTTCTTAATTTCTTTCTTTAAAGATTCAAAGTTCTTGTGATACAGGTCTTTCACTTGTTTGGTTAGCGTTAACCCAAGGTATTTTATGTTGTTTGTGGCAATTGTAAAGGGTGATGTTTCTCTGATTTCTTTTTCAGCCCGTTTATCATCTGTATATAGTAGGGCTACTGATTTTCTTGAGTTGATCTTGTAGCCTGCCACTTTGCTGATGGTGTTAATCAGCTGTAAGAGTTCCTTGGTAGAGTTCTTTGGGTCATTGATGTGAACTATAATATCATCTGCAAACAGTGAAAGTTTGACCTCTTCCTTCCCAATTTGTATCCCCTTGATCCCCCTTTGTTGTCGTATGGCAATAGCTAGAACTTCAAGTACCATGTTGAAAAGTTATGGAGAGAGAGGACAGCCTTGTTTTGTTCCTGATTTTAGAGGAATTGCGTTGAGTTTCTGTCCATTTAGTTTGATGTTGGTTGTTTGTTTACTGTATATAGCTTTTATTATGTTTAAGTATGTCCCTGTTATCTCAGATCTCTCCAAGACATTTATCATGAAGGTGTGTTGGGTTTTGTCAAAGGCTTTTTCAGCATCTAGAGAAATGATCATGTGATTTTTGTTTTTCATATTGTTTATATGGTGGATTATGTTGATGGATTTTTGTATGTTGAACCATCCCTGCATCCCTGGGATGAAACCTACTTGATCGTGGTGAATGATTGTTTTGATGTGTTCTTGTTCTGATTTGCCAGTATTTTATTGAATATTTTTGCATCAATGTTCATGAGGGATATTGGTCTGAAGTTCTCTTTCTTAGTTGTGTTTTTGTGTAGCTTGGGGATCAAGGTTATTGAAGTCTCATAGAAAGATTTTGGCAAAGAGCATTCTGCTTCTATTGAGTGGAATATTTTGAGAAGAATTGGTATAAGCTGTTCTTTGAATTTCTGGTAGAATTCTGCACTGAAGCCATCTGGACCTGGACTTTTTTTGGTTGGGAGACTTTTGATGAATGCTTCTATTTCCATAGATGTTATAGGTCTATTTAAATTGCTTATCTGTGGTAGGTTTATTCCCATTTTTTAGAGGAATCTCCATACTGATTTCCAAAGTGGCTGAACCAGTTGGCACTCCCACCAGCAATGGAGGAGTGTGTCCCTATCACCACATCCTCTCCAGCATAAATTGTAATTGGTGTTTTTGATTTTAGCCATTCTGACAGGAGTGAGATTGTATCTCAGAGTTGTTTTGATTTGCATTTCCCTGATGGCTAAGGATGTTGAGCACTTTCTCAAGTGCCTCTCAGCCATTTTAGACTCCTCTATTGAAAACTCTCTATTTATTTCTGCAGCCCACTTTTTAATTGGGTCCTTTGATGTTTTGGAGACTTGCTTCTTGAGTTTTTGTAAATTATGGAGACCAACCCTCTGTCAGATGTGGGATTAGTGAATATTTTTTCCCATTCTGTGGGCTGCATTTTTGTGTTGCTGATTGTGTCCTTTGCCTTACAGAAGCTTCTCAGTTTCAGGAGGTCCCATTTATTAATTGTTGATCTCACTGTCTGTGCTACTGGTCTTATGTTCAGGAAGCTGACTCCTGTACCAATTCATTCAAGGGTACCACCCAGTTTCTCTTCTAAGAGGTTCAGTGTGGCTGGATTTATGTTGAGGTCTTTGATCCATTTGGACTTAAGTTTTGTGCATGGCGATAAACATGGATCGATCCGCATTCTTCTGCATGCCAGTCTCCAATTATGCCAGCACCATTTGTTGAAGATGCTTTCTTTATTCCATTGTATATTTTTAGCTTCTTTGTCAAAGATCAGATGTTCGTACGTGTGTGGGTTAATACCCGGATTTTCAATTCGATTCCATTGGTCTACCTGTCTATTTTTGTGCCAATACCAAGCTGTTTTCAGGACTATTGCTCTATAATAGAGCTTGAGGTCAGGGATGGTGATGCCTCCGGACGTTGCGTTTTTGAACCGGGTTGTTTTGGCTATCCTGGGTCTTTTGTTTTTCCATACAAAATTGATTATATTTCTTTCAAGGTATGTGAAGAATTGTGCTGGGATTCGCAGGCAAATGGATGGCACTAGAAGTAACCATCCTGAGTGAGGTAACCCAGTCACCTTCTGGCTTTCAGAGTTTCCATGGAGAAATCAGGTGTGATTCTGATAGGTCTGCCTTTCTATGTTACTTGATATTTTTCCTTAGCTGCTCTTAATATTCTTTCTTTATTCTGTATGTTTGGGGTCTTGATTATTATGTGGCGAGGGTTTTTTTGTGGCCCACTCTATTTGGTGTTCTGTATGCTTCTTGTGCCTTCATTGGCATGTCTTTCTTAAGGTTGGGACAGTTTTCTTCTATGATTTTGTTGAATATGCCTTCTGCCCCTTTGAGGTGGATTTCTTCTCCTTCTTCTATGCCTATTATTCTTAGGTTTGGTCTTTTCATGGTGTCCCATATTTCCTGGATGTTTTGTGTTAAGGATTTGTTGGATTTAAGGTTTTCTTTGGTTGATAAATCCATTTCTCCTAGTGTATCTTCAACACTTGAGATTCTCTCTTCCATCTCTTCTATTCTGTTGGTAATGCTTGCATTGGTATTTTCTGACTATTTGTCCAGCTTTTCTATTTTCTGCCTTTCTTCAGATTGTGTTTTTTTAATGTCTCTATTTCAGTTTTCAACCCTTGCAGTGTTTGCATTGCTTCTTGCAATTTTCTGTTTATCTTTTCGTCCGTTTGTTGCCTTATATGAATTTTGTGGTTTGTTCTTTCTTCCATTTCTTGCATTTTTTGGTTTGCTTTTTGTTCTATTTCTCGCATTTTGTGCTTTGTTTCTTCTTCCATTTCCTGCTTTTTGGTTTGTTTCTTCTTCCATTTTTTCTTTTTTTGCTTTGTTTTTCTACCATTTCTTGCATTTTTTGCTTTGTTTCTTCTTCCATTTCCTGCCTTTTTTGGTATGTTTCTTCTTCCAATTCTTGCATTTTTTGCTTTGTTTTTTCTTCTATTTCTTGCAGTTTTTGCTTCATTTCTTCTTCCATTTCGTGCCTTTTTTGCTTTGTTTTGTCTTCCAATTCTTGCATTTTTGGTTTGTTTTTTCTTCCATTTCTTGCATTTTTTGTTTGTTTTTTCTTCCATTTCTTTGAGGGATTTTCCTATATCCTCTTTTAGGGCCTCTATCATTTTCATGAAAGTGCTTTTAAGGTCGTTCCCTTCTGCTTTGTTTGCATTGGAATGTTGGGGTCTTGCTGGTGTGGAGTCTCTAGAATCTGGCGGTGTCATATTTGTAATTCTGTTGCTGACTTTGTTTTTGTATTGTCTCTTTCCCATCTCTTCTTCTAGTGGGTGCAGAAAGAGCCCCTTACTGGTCTGGGGACCAGAGTTCCCTTTTGGTGGGTGCTAGCAAGTCCAATAATCTGTTGGTTCTTCTATACCTTGTCCAAATGGTGGTCCGTGGGTGGAGAAGAAGAACAGGAATTTGGGGCGCTTTTCCTCCTGCCTGGTCGCCAGGACCCTATGCTGGGTCCTGTTGTACCTGATCCGGGACAGCTACTCCCTGGGTCTCCCTGTCTCCTCTGGTTTCCTGGTCTTGTTGGTGGGAGAGAAGATCTGGAGTCTGGGGTGCTTGGCTCCCACCGGGATTGGGAGTTCTGTGCAGTTCCCAGGCGATCTGCAGGCACTGGAACACAGGCTAGGAAGCCGGCCTGTTTACCTGATGCTGCCGGAGGAACAGCTGCTTCCCTGGACTCCCTATCGTTAGTTTTCAAGAACTTACATATATAGATTCTCACTCAGTGTTGTATCGTTAGTTTTCAATAAGTTATGCTTTCTGTTTAGAACTCAGTAATGTATCATTAGATTTCAAGAAGTTATGCTTATAGATTCTCACATAGTGTTGAATCTTTAATTTTCAATAAGTTACACGTGTAGATTCTCAGACAGTGTTGTGTACTTTATTTTCAAGAGGTTACATATATAGATTCAAACACAGGGTTGTATCGTTACTTTTCAATAAGATACACGTGTAGTTTCTTACACAGTGTTGTATCATTGGTTGTCAATAAGTTACACGTGTAAAGGCTCAGACAGTGTTGTTTCATTAATTTTCAATAAGTTAAGCATGTAGATTCTCACACAGTGTTGTATCGTTTGTTTTCAAGTAGTTACACATGTAGTTTGTCACACAGTGTTGTATCGTTAGTTTTCAATAAGTTACACTTGTAGAGTCTCAGACAGTGTTCTATCCTTAGTTTTCAAGATGTTAGACACGTAGTTTCTCAAAGTGTTGTGTCGTTAATTTTTATAAGTTACACGTGGAGATTCTCACACTGTGTTTTATTGTTAGATTTCAAGAACTTACATATATAGATAAATCACACAGTTCTGTATCGTTAGTTTTCTATAAGTTATGAATATAGATTCTCACACAACTTAGTATCTTTGTTTCAAGATGCTAATCACGTAGTTTCCCACAAAGTGTTGTTTCCTTTGTTTTCAATAAGTTACGTGTATAGATGTGCAGACAGCTTTGCATCGTTAGTTTTCAAGAAGTTACACATGTGGATTCTCACACAGTGTTGTGTCGTTAGATTTTAATAAGTTACATAACAGATTCTCACACAGTGCTGTATCATTAGTTTTCAATAGGTTACGAATATAGATTCTCACACAATGTTGTATTGTTTGTTTTCAAGATGTTACTTAGTTTCCCACAAAGTGTTGTTTCCTTGTTTTCAATAAATTACATATAAAGATGTATAGACGGCTTTGTATCGTTAGTTTTCAAGAAGTTACACATGTAGTTTCTCACAGTGTGTTTTATCATTAGTTTTCAAGAACTTACACATGTAATTTCTCACACAGTGTTGTATCATTAGTTTTCAA
Organism: Mesocricetus auratus; assembly: GCF_017639785.1. NCBI lineage: Eukaryota > Metazoa > Chordata > Mammalia > Rodentia > Cricetidae > Mesocricetus > Mesocricetus auratus. The sequence goes on along the minus strand of NW_024433780.1, from coordinate 11,491 downwards.
GAAGTTACACGTGGAGATTCTGAGACAGTGTAGTATCCTTTATTTTCAAGAAATTATGTATATAAATTCAAACACAGGGTTGTATCATTATTTTTCAATAAGTTATATGTGTAGATTCTCACACAGTGTTGTATCATTAATTTTCTAGAAGTTAACGCACACAGATACTAACACAGTTTTGTATGGTTTGTGTTAAGAAGTTACACATGTAGATTCTCTCACAGTGTTGTGTCGTTAGATTTCAAGATGTTACACATGTAGTTTCTCAAACAGTTTTGGGTCGGTAATTTTTATAAGTTACACGAGGAGATTCTCAAACTGTGTTGTATCGTTAGATTTCAAGAACTTACATATATACATTCTCACAAGGTGTTGTATTGATAGTTTTGTAGAAGTTACACGTGTAGATTCCCAGACAGTGTTGTATCGTTCATTTTCAAGTAGTTACACATGTAATTTCTCACACAGTATTGAATCGTTAGTTTCATGAAGTTACACGTGTAGATTCTCAGACAGTGTAGTATCCTTTATTTTCAAGAAATTATGCATATAAATTCAAACACAGGGTTGTATCATTATTTTTCAATAAGTTATATGTGTAGATTCTCACACAGTGTTGTATCGTTAATTTTCTAGAAGTAATGCACACAGATACTAACACAGTGTTGTATGGTTTGTGTTAAGAAGTTACACATGTAGATTCTCTCACAGTGTTTTGTAGTTAGATTTCAAGATGTTACACATGTAGTTTCTCAAACAGTTTTGGGTCGGTGATTTTTATAAGTTACACGAGGAGATTCTCAAACTGTGTTGTATCGTTAGATTTCAAGAACTTACATATATACATTCTCACAAGGTGTTGTATTGATAGTTTTGTAGAAGTTACACGTGTAGATTCCCAGACAGTGTTGTATCGTTCATTTTCAAGTAGTTACACATGTAATATCTCACACAGCTTTGAATCGTTAGTTTCATGAAGTTACACGTGTAGATTCTCACAAAGTGTTGTATCATTAGCTTTCAAGTAGTTACACATGTAGTTTCTCACACAGTGTTGTATCGATAGTTTTCCAGAAGTTACAAATATAGTCTCTCACACAGAGTTATTTCATTAGTTTTCAAGAAATTATGCATACTGTTTAGAACTCAGTTTTGTATAGTTAGATTTCAACAACTTAGGTATATGGATTCTAACTCAGTGGTGTACCATTATTTTTCAAGAAGTTACATGTGTGGATCCTCACACAGTGTTGTATCTTTAGATTTCAAGAAGTTACGTATATAGATTCTCACACAGTGCTGTATCGTTAGTTTTTAATAAGTTACGAATATAGATTCTCACACAATGTTGTATCGTTTGTTTTCAAGGTGTTACTGACTTAGTTTCCCACAAAGTGTTGTTTCCTTGTTTTCAATAAATTAAGAATATAGATGTATAGTTAGTTTTGTATCGTTAATTTTCAAGAAGTTACGCATGTAGTTGATCACACTGTGTTTTATCATTATTTTTCTAGGAGTTACACATGTAATTTCTTACACAGTGTTGTATCATTGGTTTTCAAGTAATTACCGGTGTAGATTCTGAGACAGTGTTGTGTCTTTTATTTTCAAGAAGTTACACATATAGATTCAAACACAGGGTTGTATCGATACTTTTCAATAAGTTACACGTGTAGTTTCTCAGACAGTGTTGTTTTGTTAATTTTCAATAAGTTACACATGTAGATTCTCTGACAGTGTTGTATCGTTAGTTTTCCAGAAGTTACTAATGTAGTTTCTCACACAGAGTTATTTCGTTAGTTTTCAAGAAGTTATGCTTTCAGGATAGAACTACGAGTTGTATCATTAGATTTTAAGAAATTACATAGAAAGATTCTCACACAGTGTTGTATTGTTTTTTTGAGAAGTTACACATATAGATTCTATCACAGTTTTGTATCATTAGTTTTCAAGAAGTTACGCACATAGATATCCACACAGAGTTATATAATTTGTTTTTAAGAAGTTACACATTTAGATTCTCTCACAGTGTTGTATCGTTAGTTTTCAATAGGTTACACGTGTAGATTCTCAGACAGTGTTGTTTCCTTAATTTTCAATAAGTTACACGTGTAGATTCTCAGAAAGTGTTTTATCGTTAGTTTTCAAGAAGTTATGCTTATAGATTCACACACAGTGTTGTATCGTTAGTTTTTAATATGTTACACATGTGATTTCTCACAGTGTCGTATCTTTAATTTTCAATAAGTTACACTTGTAGATTCTCAGACAGTGTTGTGTCCTTTATTTTCAAGAAGTTACACATATAGATTCAAACACAGTGTTGTATTGTTACTTTTCAATTAGATACAGGTGTAGATCCTCTGACAGTATTGTATCCATAGTTTTTAAGTAGTTACACATGTAGTTTCTCACACAGTGTTGTATCATTAGTTTTCAAATAGTCACTCATGTAGTTTCTCAGACACTGTTGTAACATTAATTTTAAATAGTTACACCTGTAGATTCTCAGACAGTGTTGCATCCTTTATTTTCAAGAAGTTATGCATATAGATTCAAACAAAGTGTTGTGTCATTACTTTTCAATAAGATACACGTGTAGATACTCAGACAATATTGAGTCCTTTAGTTTCAAGAAGTTACACATATAGATTCAAACAAAGGGTAACTTTTCAATAAGATACACGTGTAGTTTCTCACACAGTGTTGTATCATTAATTTTCAATAAGTTACAGGTGTAGATTCTCAGAGAGTGTTGTATCGTTAGTTTTCAAGTAGTTATGCTTATAGATTCTCACAAAGTGTTGTATTGTTAGTTTTCAAGAAGTTACACGTGTAGATACTCAGAGAGTGTTGGATCCTTAGTATTCAAGAAGTTATGCTTATAGATTCTCACACAGCGTTGTATCATTAGTTTTCAATTCGTCACACGTGTATATTCTCACACAGTGTTGTATCTTTAATTTTCAATAAGATTCACATGTAGATTCTCAGAAAATGTTTTGTTCTTTATTTTCAAGTAGTTACGCATATGGATTCAAACACAGTGTTATATCTTTATTTTTCATTAAGATACACGTGTAGATTCTCAGACAATGTTGTACAATTAGTTTTCAAGTAGTTACACATGTAGTTTCTCAAACAGTGTTGAGTCCTTTATTTTGAAGTAGTTACACATATAGATTCAAACACAGGGTTGTATCATTACTTTTCAATAAGATACACGTGTTGTTTCTCACACAGTGTTGTATCGTTAATTTTCAAGAAGCTACACTTGTAGATTCTCAGACAGTGTTGTTTTGTTAATTTTCAATAAGTTACACGTGCAGATTCTCATACAGTATTGTATCATTAATTTTCAATAAGTTACACGTGTAAATTCTCACACAGTGTTGGATCAGTAGTATTCAAGATTGTATATAATAGGGCCACTGATTTTTTTGAGTTTACCTTGTATCCTGCCGCTTTGCTGAAGGTGTTTATCAGCTCTAGGAGATCCCTTGCAGAGTTTTTCGGGTCCCTTATATAAACTATCATATCATCTGCAAATAGTGAAAGCTTGACTTCTTCTTCTCCTATTCGTATCCCCTTTATCTCCTTTTGTTGTCTTATTGCTGTAGCTAGGACTTCAAGTACAATATTGAAGAGATATGGAGAGAGTGGACAGCCTTGTCTTGTTCCTGATTTTATAGGAATTGCTTAGAGTTTCTCTCGATTTAGTTTGATGTTAGCTGTTGGTTTACTGTATATTGCTTTTGTATCTTTAATTTTCAATACTTACACGTGTAGATACTCAGACAGTGTTGTGTCCTTTATATTCAAGTAGTTACGCATATAGATTCAAACACATTTTTGGTTCGTTACTTTTCAATAATATACACTTGTAGATTATCAGACATTATTGTATCGTTAGTTTTCAAGTAGTTGCACTTGTAGTTTCTCACACAATGTTGTACCGTTAGTTGTCAAGAAGTAGTTTCTCACCCAGTGTTGTATCATTATTTTTCAATAGGTTACACGTGTAGATTCTCAGACAGTGTTGTATAGTTAATTTTCAGTAAGTTAAACATGTAAATTCTCAGAGAGTGTTCTATCATTATTTTTCCAGAATATACTTACATAGTTTCACACAGAGTTATTTCATTAGTTTTCAAGAAGTTTTGCATTCAGTTTAGAACTCAGAGTTGTATCGTTATATTTCAAGAAGTTACGTAGATAGATTCTCACACAGTGCTGTTTCGTTAGGTTTCAAGACATTATGCACATATTACTCACACAGTGTTGTATCGTTTTTTTAATAAGTTAAACATGGAGATTCTTTCACAGTGTTCTATGGTTAGTTTTCAAGATGTTACGAATGTAGTTTCTCAAACAGTGTTGTGTCATTAATTTTTATAAGTTACACGTGGAATTTCTCACACTGTGATGTACGTTAGTTTTCAAGAACTTACTTAAATAGATTCTCACTCAGTGTTGTATCGATATTTTTCAATAAGTTACACATGTGAATTCTCACACAGTGTTGTATCGTTATTTTTCATGATGTTACGAATAATAGATTTTCACACAATGTTGTAACGTTTGTTTTCATGATGTTACTAACATAGTTTCACACAAAGTCTTGTTTCCTCTGTTTTCAAATAGTTACACGTATAGACATGCAGAGAGCTTTGTATCGTTAGTTTTCAAGAGGATGCAAATGTAGTATCTCACATTGTGTTGTATCATTAGTTTTGAAGAAGTTACATCTGCTGTTTCTCACACAGTGTTGTATCACCTGTTTTCAAGAAGTTACATGTGTAGATTCTCATACAGTGTTGTATCATTAGTTTTCAAGAAGATGCACATGTAGTTTCTCACACAGTGTTGTGTCGTTTGTTTTCAAGTAGTTACATATGTAGATTCTCACACAGTGTTGAATCGTTAGTTTTCAATAAGTTACACGTGTAGATTCTCTGTAGTGTTGTGTCGATTATTTTCAAGATGTAATGCAAATAGATTCAAACACAGTGTTGTATCGATACTTTTCCATATGATACACGTGTAGATTCTCAGAGAGTGTTGTATCGTTAGTTTTCAACTAGTTACACGTGTAGATTCTCACACAGTGTTGTATCGTTTGTTATCAATAAGTTACACGTGTAGATTCTCAGACAGTGTTGTATTGTTAATTTTCAATGAGTTACACGTGTAGATTCTCTCACAGTGTTTCATCGTTAATTTTCAATAAGTTACACATGTAGATTATCAGAGAGTGTTGTATCATTAATTTTCAAGAAGCTACGCTTATAGATTTTCACACAGTGTTGTATCATTATTTTTCATTATGTTATACATGTAGATTATGCATTCAGTTTAGAACTCAGAGTTGTATCATTAGATTTCAAGAATTTACGTAGATAGATTCTCACACAGTGCTGTTTCGTTAGGTTTCAAGATGTTACTCACTTAGATACTCCAACAGTGTTTCATCGTTTGTTTTTAATAAGTTGCACATGTAGATTCTCTCACAGTTTTGTATCGTTAGTTTTCAAGATGTTATGCATGTAGTTTCTCAGTGTTGTGTTGCTAATTTTTATAAGTTACAAGTAGAGATTCTCACTCAGTGTTGTATTGTTAGGTTTCAATAAGTTACGCTTGTAAATTCTCCCACAGTGTTGTTAGTTTTCAAGATATTACACATGTAGTTTCTCAAACAGTGTTTTGTTGTTAGTTTTTATATGTTACAAGTGGAGATTCTCACTCTGTGTTGTATCGTTATTTTTCAAGTAGTTACACATGTAGTTTCTCACACACTGCTATATCTTTAGTTTTCAATATGTTACACATACAAATTCTCAGACAGTGTTGAATCGTTAGTTTTCCAGAAGTTACAAATGTAGTTTCTCACACATAATTATTTCGTTAATTTTCAAGGAGATATTAATTCATATTAGAACTCGTAGTTGTGTCGTTAGATTTCACGAAGTTACATAGATAGATTCTCACACAAAGTTTTATCGTTTGTTTTCAAGATGTTACACACTTACTATCCCAAAAAGTGTTGTTTCAATGTTTTTAATAAGTTACACGTATAGATGAGCAGGCATCTTTTATCGTTAGTTTTCAAGAAATTACACATGTAGTTTCTCACACTGGGTTGTATCATTAGTTTTCAAGAAGTTACATATGTAGTTTCTCACACAGTGTTTTATTGTTAGTTTTCAAGAAGTTACACGTATAGATTCTCAGACAGTGTTGCATCCTTAGTTTTCAAGAACTTATTTCAAGAGGTTATGTAGAAAGATTCTCACACAGTGAGGCATCATTAGTTTTCAAGAACTTACTTATATAGATTCCTCTCAGTTTTGTATCGTTAGTTTTCAATAAGTTACGAATATAGATTCTCACACAATGTTGTATCGTTTGTTTGCAAGATATTACATGGTATCCCCCAAAGTGTTGTTTCCTTTGTTTTCAATAAGTTACACTTATAGATGTGCAGGCAGCTTTGTATCATTAGTTTTCAATAAGTTACACGTGTAGATTCTCACAAAGTGTTGTATCGTTAGTTTTCAAGAAGTTAAACCTGTAGATTCTCAAGACAGTGTTGGATCAATAGGTTTCAAGAAGTTATGCTTATAGATTCCCACACAGTGTTGTATCATTAGTTTTCAATATGTTATATGTGTAGATGCTCAGAAAGTGGTGAGTCCTTTATTTTCAAGAAGTTACTCATATAGATTCAAACACAGGGTTGTTTCATTACTTTTCAATATGATACACGTGTAGTAACTCACACAGTGTCGTATCGTTAATTTTCAATTAGTTACACGTGTAGTTTCTCAGATAGTGTATTTCGTTAAGTTTAAAGTAGTTACAAATGTAGTTTCTGAAACATTGTTGTATCATTAGTTGTCAAGTAGTTACAGTGCAGTTTCTCACACAGTGAAGTATCATTAGTTTTCAATAAATTACACGTGTAGATTCTCAACCGGTGTTGTATGGATAATTTTCAGTAAGTTACAGGTGAAGATTTTCACACAATTTTGTATCGTTAGTTTTCAAATAGTTACACATGTTGATTCTCAGACTGTGCTGTATCGTTAGTTTTCCAGTAGTTACTAATGTAGTTTCTCACAGAGTTATGTTGTTAGTTTTCAAGAAGTTATGCATTCAGTTTAGAACCCCGAGTTGGATAATTAGGTTCCAATAAGTTATGTAGATATTTTCTCACACTGTATTGTTTTGTTATTTTTCAAGAAATTATGTATATTGATTCAGACACAGTGTTATATCATTAGTTTTCAAGAAGCTATGCACTCAGATTAGAACTCAGTGTTGTATCGTTTGATTAAAATAAATTATGCTTATAGATTCTCACACTGTGTTGTATCATTATTTTTAAATACATTACATGTGTACATTTTTAGACAGTGTTGTGTCCTTTATTTTTAAGAAGTTACAAATATATTTTAAAACACAGTATTGTATGATTACTTTTAAATAAGATATATGTAAGATTCTCTCACAGTGCTATTTCTTTAGTTTTCAAGTAGTTATATATGTAGTTTCTCACTCAGTGTTGTATCATTAATTTTCAATACATTACCAATGTAGCTTCTCAAACAGTGTTGTATCGTTAATTTACAGTTTGTTACACATGTAGTTTCTTAGACAGTGTTGTATCATTAATTTTCAATAGGTCACACGTGTAGATTCAAAGACTGTGTTGTGTATTAGTTTTCAAATGTTATGCTTATAGGTTGTCACACAGTGTTTTATCGTTAGTTTTCAATAAGATACACATGTAGATTCTCAGACAGTGTTGAGTCCTTTATTTTCAAGATATTATGCATATAGATTCAAACATAGTGTTGTGTTGTTACTTTTTAATAACATACACATGTAGATTCTCAGAGAGAGTTGTATCATTAACTTTCAATAAGTTATGTGTAGATTCTCAGACAGTGTTCCATTTTTAGTTTTCCAGAAGTTACTAACGTAGTCACACAGAGATATTTTGTTAGTTATCAAAAAGTTATGCATTCAGTTTAGAACTCAGAGTTGTATTGTTAGATTTCAAGTAGTTACATGTAGGAGTGAATGCCACAAAGCTACCTGCCCAACAGGGCGGGGTCAAGGTAGAGTTAAAAGGAAGTGAAAGGAAAAGGGGCTTCCCTTTTTTCTCCTGGAAGCCAGCCATGATTCTGACTCCTGGTCAGTGTGACTCTCTCTCTCTCCCTGATAAATAAATATATTGTTTTTCCCTATATAGTATCGAATATCGTTATATCTGGTGACAGAAGTGGCTTGGAATTACAGCCCACGCCTTGGAAAACACCTGAAATCGGCATCCTCCGAGGTGCGTGCTAATTTGCACTTCAGAGGAGCAAGCTCCCGCCTGGAGCCGCAGTATCGGCTGCTTCAAGAGCTGCTGCAGTCCAGAGCATGCATGCCCCGCAGCCACCCCCCAAAGCGCATGCTCGCCGCGGCCTCGCTGCTGCAAGAGAGGACCCTCCACCACACTCTCGCCTCTGCCTCTTGTGCTGTACCGGCCCACGGCCGGAGACCCCGCCCCAGTCTGACGCTGAGCGTACCCGCCACCAAAGCAGCCCACCGCAGCGTGCACTGAACCTGCAGCGAGAGAGGAGTCAGCCTCTCTGCACGGAGCTGTTTCTCCTTCCCCGCAAGCCCTGCCACTGCCGCTGCTGCCGCCGCCCGCCAAGCCGCACAGACCCGGGGACTCTGACCCCTCTGCCGCCCACCCGGCAACGCCACACGTGTTGCTCACAGCCCGCCGCAGCGTTAGGAGCGGCTGCAACTCGCAGTTGCAGACCGCCGCGCGTCCCAGCCTCCGGCACCCCAGCCATCGGTTGCCCGCTCCCTTCCCCCCCAGCCACCCGCCCGATTCCCTTGCCCAATTAGTTCTGCATTGCACTGCCTCAGCAGCTACAAGAGCCACTGCAAGTTCCGCTGCTGTGCGGTGAATCCCCTTGCCCGAATCTATTCCTTAAGTTTTCACAGGTTCCTTGGGGAGCATCCGATTTTCCGCGGAGAGGCAGTGTTTGGCAGTACACCTGCGCCATCTGCTGGCCAAGCACGGTAACTACAGGTATTTTATTTTGAGATACAGGAGGTGACTTTTTCCTATTTAGGAATCACCAATTGATGGTAAGAACATCTAATTATAACATGGCAGGTAATTTAACACTGCAGGATTTTGGAGATTTCATTACCAATGTGATGGATTATGCGGTAAAAGACAATTATGATATTTTTCATACGTATATGTGTGCTATGCTTGTGATTAGTGTATTAATACATATAATCACTTGGAAGAAACATGAGCTTATGTTTCAGGAATTAGAGTCAAAAATTCAGGAAAAAGGTGATTTAGTTACCAAAACAGATAATTTGGAATTTGATCAGAACAATCTTCGAGGCACAGTTAATTCAATGTCTACTGCATTTATGGCTAAAACTGAATCTAACCAGGTGGAACTTTCCAACTTAGCAGAGTCAATTCAAAAATTAGAGTCAAAAATTCAGGAACAAGTGGATTTGGCTACATTTAATTCAATGTCTACTACATTTATGGTTAAGACTGACTCTAACCAGGTGGAACTTTCCAAATTAGCAGAGTCAATTCAAAAATTAGAGTCAAAAATTCAGGAACAAGTGGATTTGGTTACATTTAATTCAATGTCTACTACATTTATGGTTAAGACTGAATCTAACCAGGTGGAACTTTCCAAATTAGCAGAGTCAATTCAAAAATTAGAGTCAAAAATTCAGGAACAAGTGGATTTGGTTACATTTAATTCAATGTCTGCTACATTTATGGTTAAGACTGACTCTAACCAGGTGGAACTTACCAAATTAACAGAGTCAATTCAAAAATTAGAGTCAAAAATTCAGGAACAAGTGGATTTAGTTACGTTTAATTCAATGTCTACTGTATTTATGGTTAAGACTCAGTCTAATCAGGTGGAACTCTCCAAATTATCAGAGTCTATTCAAAAGTTAGAGTTAAAAATTCAGGAACAAGTGTATTTGGTTGAATTTGACCAGGAAAACCTTAGAGACACATTCAATTCGATGTCCATTACATTTATGGCTAAGATGGAATCTAACCAGGAGGAATTTTCAAAATTAGCAGGGTCAATTCAATCTATGTCTGATAATAATGGCAATCTAGTGGACCGAATGTGTTTTCTGGAAGGAAAAATAGATGCCTTTGGAGTTTTTAGGGAGGATGATATGAAAAGCTTGGAATCTCGTTTAGCTGAACAGTCCAAATATTTAAAACAATCTTTAATGCAGAAAATCCAAGACCTTAATGAACAATCTGAGGACTTGTGTCAATTTTTAGAGGAGGAAATAGAAGACCTCAATGAACAGTCCAAGGAATTGGAACAATTTTTAATGCAGGAAATCCGAGACCTAAAGGATGACATGGTTGCAAAATTTCAATCTTTGGAAGATACATCCTATGAAATATCAGAAGTTGAGTCAACAGATGCTAGGCCACTAGGAAATAAACGAAATACGGCTACTAGACATCCTAAGGTGGCCTTTCCAGTAACTGTAGTAGAAAGGCCATCATCACGGAGGAACCAATCTGGTTCCACTACACAGAAATGGGAACCTATTCCCATGAAAGAAATGAAATCCATTAAGAATGCGATAATGTTTAAGTATGTCCCTGTTATCTCAGATCTCTCCAAGACCTTTATCATGAAGGGGTGTTGGATTTTGTCAAAGGCTTTTTCAGCATCTAGTGAGATGATCATGTGATTTTTGTTTTTCAGCTTGTTTATATGGTGGATTACGTTGATGGATTTTCATATGTTGAACCATCCCTGCATCCCTGGGATGAAACCTACTTGATCGTGGTGAATGATTGTTTTGATGTGTTCTTGGATCCAATTTGCCAGTATTTTATTGAGTATTTTTGCATCAATGTTCATGAGGGATATTGGTCTGAAGTTCTCTTTCTTAGTTGTATCTTTGTGTGGCTTGGGGATCAAGGTTATTGAAGCCTCGTAGAAAGAGTTTGGCAAAGACCCTTCTGCTTCTATTGTGTGGAACACTTTGAGAAGAATTGGTATAAGCTGTTCTTTGAAATTCTGGTAGAATTCTGCACTGAGGCCATCTGGACCTGGACTTTTTTTGGTTGGGAGACTTTTGATGACAGCTTTTCTGTAGGGCTGTGTTAGTGGACACATATTGCTTGAATCTAGTTTTGTCATGGAATATCTTGTTTTCCCCGTCTATAGTGATTGAAAGCTTTGCCGGGTATAGTAGTCTGGGCTGGCATCCATGGTCTCTTAGTTTAGGTAGAATATCTATCCAGGACCTTCTGGATAGATATTCAAAAAGCATACCAGAAAATGGAAAGATCTCCCATGCTCTTGGATTGGTAGAATCAACATAATAAAAATGTCAATCTTGCCAAAAGCAGTATACAGAGTCAATGCAATCCCTATCAAAATTCCAGCACAATTCT
>NW_024433779.1:0-37312 GCF_017639785.1 Mesocricetus auratus | reverse complement strand
AAGTTTCACAAACAATGTTGTATTTTTAGTTTTCATGGTGTAAAACAGGAAGTTTCACGAAAAGATTTGTATCATTAGTTTTCATGAAGTTTAGCCCATAGTTTCTCACACAGTGTTGTATAGATAGTTTTCATGAAATTAAGCACCCAGTTTCTCACACAGTGTTGTATCATTAGATTTCATGAAATTAAGCATATAATTCACGAACAGTGCTGTATCGTTAGTTTTCATGAAGTTAAGCAAGAAGATTCACAGTTTTGTATCGTTATTTTTCATGATGTTAAGCACGTAGTTTCTTACACAGTGTTGTATCATTTGCTTTCTTGAAATTAAGCATATAGTTCACTAACAGTGTTGTATCATTAGTTTTCATGAAGTTAGGCAAGAAGATTCACAATCAGTCTTTTAACATTAGTTGTCGTGATGTTAAGCACGTAGTTTCTCACACAGTGTTGTAGCATTAGTTTTCATGAAGTTAAGCACGTAATTTTCACACAGTGTTGTATAGTTAGTTTTCATGAAAGTAAGCACGTAGTTTCACAGACAATGTTGCGTGGTTAGTTTTGATGATGTTAAGCATGTAGTTTCTCAAACAATGTTGTATTGTTAGTTTTCAAGGAGTAAAGCAGGTAGGTTCATGAACAGATTTGTATCATTAATTTTCATCAAGTTTAGCACGTAGTTTGTCACACAGTGTTGTATCATTAGATTTCATGAAATTAAGCATATAGTTAACTTACAGTGTTGTATCATTTGTTTTCATGAAATTAGGCAAGAAGATTCACAAACAGTTTTGTAACGTTAGTTTTCGTGATGTTAAGCACGTAGTTTCTCACACAGTGGAGTATCATTCGTTCTCATGAAGTTAAGCACGTAGTTTCTCACACAGTGTCATATCGTTAGTTTTCATGGAAGTAAGCACGTAGTTTCACAAACAATGTTGTATGGTTAGTTTTCATGAAGATAAGCATGTAGTTTCACAACCAATGTTGTATTGTTAGTTTTCATGGAGTTAAACAGGTAGTTTCACAAACAGTATTGTATAGTTAGTATTCATGAAGTTAAGCCTGCAGGTTCTCACAGAGTGTTGTATCGTTAGTTTTCATGAACTTAAGCATGAAGTTTCACAAACAATGTTGTATTTTTAGTTTTCATGGTGTAAAACAGGAAGTTTCACGAAAAGATTTGTATCATTAGTTTTCATGAAGTTTAGCCCATAGTTTCTCACACAGTGTTGTATAGATAGTTTTCATGAAATTAAGCACCCAGTTTCTCACACAGTGTTGTATCATTATATTTCATGAAATTAAGCATATAGTTCACGAACAGTGCTGTATCGTTAGTTTTCATGAAGTTAAGCAAGAAGATTCACAGTTTTGTATCGTTATTTTTCGTGATGTTAAACACGTAGTTTCTTACACAGTGTTGTATCATTTGTTTTCTTGAAATTAAGCATATAGTTCACTAACAGTGTTGTATCATTAGTTTTCATGAAGTTAGGCAAGAAGATTCACAATCAGTCTTTTAACATTAGTTGTCGTGATGTTAAGCACGTTGTTGCTCACACAGTGGTGTATCATTAGTTTTCATGAGGTTAAGCACGTAGTTTCTCACACAGCGTTGTGTTGTTAGTTTTCATGAAAGTAAGTACGTAGTTTCTCACACAGTGTTGTATCGTTAGATTTCATGAAATTAAGCATATAGTTCACTAACAGTGTTGTATCGCTAGTTTTCATGAAGTTAGGGAAGAAGATTCACAAACAGTTTTGTAATGTTAGTTTCCGTGATATTAAGCACATAGTTTCTCACACAGTGTTGGATCATAAGTTTTCTTGATGTTAAGCACGTATTTTCTCACACAGTGTTGTATCGTTAGTTTTCATGATGTTAATCAAGCAGAATCTCAAAGAGCGTTGTATCGATAGTTTTCATGAAGTAAAGCATGAAGTTTCTCACACAGTGTTGTATCGTTAGTTTTCATGAAATTAAGCAAGTAGTGTAGAAACAGTGTTGTATAGTTAGTACTCATGAAGTTAAGCTGGCAGTTTCTCACAGAGTGTTGTGTCATTTGTTTTCATGAAGTTAAGCAAGCAGATTCTCAAAGAGTTTTGTATCATTAGTTTTCATGGAATTAAGCACCTGGTTTCTCACACAGTGTTGTATCATTAGATTTCATGAAATTAAGCATATAGTTCACTAACTGTGTTGTATCGTTAGTTTTCATGAAGCTTGGCAAGGAGATTCACATAAGTTTTGTAACGTTATTTTTCGTGATGTTAAGCACACAATTTCTCACACAGTTTTGTATCGTTTCTTTTCTTGTAATTAAGCATATAGTTCACCAACAGTTTTGTATCGTTAGTTTTCATGAAGTTAGGCAAGAAGATTCACAAACACTTTTGTAACGTTAGTTTTCATGAAGTTAAGCAAGCAGATTCTCAAAGAGTTTTGTATCATCGGTTTTCATGGAATTAAGCACCTAGTTTCTCACACAGTGTTGTATTGTTAGATTTCATGAAATTAAGCATATAGTTCACTAACAGTGTTGTATCGTTATTTTTCATGAAGCTAGGCAAGGAGATTCACAAACAGTTATGTAACGTTATTTTTCATGATGTTATGCACATAGCTTCTCACACAGTGTTGTATCATTTCTTTTCTTGTAATTAAGCATATAGTTCACTAACATTGTTGTATCGTTAGGTTTCATGAAATTAAGCAAGTAGTTTCACAAAGAGTGTTGGATAGTTACTATTCATGAAGTTAAGCTCGCAGTTTCTCACAGAGTGTTGTATCGTTAGTTTTCATGAAGTTAAGCAAGCAGATTCTCAGAGTTTTATATCATCAGTTTTCATGGAATTAAGCACCTAGTTTCTCACACAGTGTTGTATCTTTAGATTTCATGAAATTAAACATATAGTTCACTAACTGTGTTGTATCATTAGTTTTCATGAAGTTAGGCAAGAAGATTCACAAAAAGTTTTGTAACATTTGTTTTCATGATGTTAAGCACCTAGTTACTCACACAGTGTTGTATCGTTAGTTTTCATGAAAGTAAGCACGTAGTTTCACAAACAATGTTGGATGGTTAGTGTTGGTGAAGTCAAGCATGTAGTTTCACAAACAATGTTGGATTGTTAGTTTTCAAGGAGTAGAGCAGGTAGTTTCACGAACAGATTTGTATTTTTAATTTTCATGAACTTTAGCACATAGTTTCTCACACAGTGCTGCTTCGTTAGATTTCATGAAATTAAGCATATAGTTCATTAACAGTGTTTTTTCGTTAGTTTTCATTAAGTTAGGCAAGAAGATTCACGAAGAGTTTTGGAACGTTAGTTTTCATGATGTTCAGCACATAGTTTCTCACAGAGTGTTGTATCATTAGCTTTCATGAAGTTAAGCACATAGTTTTTACACAGTGTTGTATGGTTAGTGTTCATGAAGTTAGGCAAGAAGAATCTCAAGAGCTTTGTATCGATAGTTTCCATGAAGTTAAGCATGAAGTTTCTCACACAGTGTTGTATCGTTAGTTTTCATGATGTTATGCAAGCAGATTCTCAAAGAGTTTTGTATCACTAGTTTTCATGGAATTAACCAACTGGTTTCTAATACAGTGTTGTATCGTTAGATTTCATGAAATTAAGCATATAGTTCACTAACAGTGTTGTATCGTTAGTTTTCATGAAGTTACGCAAGAAGATTCACAAACAGTTTTGTAACATTAGATTTCGTGATGTTAAGCACCTAGTTTCTCACACAGTCTTGTAGCATTAGTTTTCATGAAGTTAAGCACGTAGTTTCTCACACTATGTTGTATCGTTAGTTTTCATGAAAGTAAGCACATTGTTTCACAAACAATGTTGCATGGTTAGTTTTGCTGAAGTTAAGCTTGTAGTTTCACAAACAATGTTGTATTGTTAGTTTTCATGGAGTAAAGCAGGTAGTTTCATGAACAGATTTGTATCGTTAGTTTTCATGAAGTTTAGCACGTAGTTTCTGACACAGTGTTGTATAGTTAGTTTTCATGAAATTAAGCATCTAGTTTCTCACACAGTGTTGTATCATTAGTTTTCATGAAATTAAGCATGACGTTTCTCACACAGTGTTGTATCATTAGTTTTCATGAAAATATTCATATAGTTTCTCACACAGTGTTGTATTGTAACTTTTCAGGAAAGTAAGCACATGGTTTCACAAACAGTCTTGTATCCTTAGTATTCATGAAGTTAAGCCATTAGTTTCACAAACAGTGTTGTGTCGTTAGTTTTCAGGGAGTTAAGCAAGCAGGTTGTCACACAGTGTTGTGTCATTAGTTTTCATGAAGTTAAGCTTGTAGGTGTTCACACAGTGTTGTATCATGAGTTTTCGTGAAGCTAAGCAAGTATGTTCACAAACAGTGTTGTATCTTTAGTTTTCATGAAGTTAAGCACGTAGTTTCAAAAACAATATTGTATAGTTAGTTTTCATGAAGATAAGCAAGCAGATTCTCACACAGTGTTGTATCATTAGTTTTCATGAATTTAAGGGCTTAGTTTCACAAACTATGTTGTATCGTTAATTTTCATGAGGATAAGCATGTAGATTCTCAAACAGTTTGGTATCGTTAGTTTTCATCAAGTTAAGCATGTAGTCTCTCTCACAGTGTTGTATCCATAGTTTTCATGAAGTTAAGCGCGTAGTCTCACAAACATTGGTGTATCGTTAGTTTTCATGGAGTTAAGCAAGCAGATTCTCACACAGTGTTGTTTCGTTAGTTTTCATTAAGTTAAGCTTGTAGTTTCTCACACAGTGTTGTATCCTGGGTTTTCATGAAGTTAAGCCCATAGTTTCACAAACAGTGTTGTATCTTTAGTTTTCTTGGAGTTCAGCTTGTAGTTTCTCACACACTGTTGTATCCTGAGTTTTCATGAAGTTAAGGGCGTAGTTTCACAAACAGGGTTGTATCATTAGTTTTCAGGGAGTTAAGAAAGCAGATTCTCACACAGTGTTGTATCGTTAGTTTTCTTGAAGTTAAGCTGTAGTTTCTCACACAGTGTTGTATCCTGAGTTTTCACGAAGTTAAGCGCGTAGTTTCAGAAACTATGATGTAACATTAGTTTTCATGAAGATAAGCATGTAGATTCTCAAACAGTTTTGAATCGTTAGTTTTCATCAAGTTAAGCATGTAATTCTCACACAGTGTTGTATCCAAAGTTTTCATGAAGTTAAGAATGTAGTTTCACAAACAGTTTGGTATTGTTAGTTTTCATCAAGTTAAGCATGTTATTCTCACACAGTGTTTTATCCAAAGTTTTCATGAAGTTAAGAAAGCAGATTCTCAAACAGTGTTGTATCGTTGATTTTCATCAAGTTAAGCTTGTAGTTTCTCACACAGTGTTGCATCCTGAGTTTTCATGAAGTTAAGCGCGTAGTTTCACAAACATTGGTGTATCGTTAGTTTTCATGGAGTTAAGCAAGCAGATTCTCACACAGTGTTGTATCGTTAGTTTTCATGAAGTTAAGCAAGCAGAATCTCAAGAGCTTTGTATTGATAGTTTTCATGAAGGTAAGCATGACGTTTCTCACAAAGTGTTGTATCAATTGTTTTCATGAAATTAAGCAAGTAGTTTCACAAACAGTGTTGTGTACTTAGTATTCATGAAGCAAGCAGATTCTCAAAGAGTTTTGTACCATTAGTGTTCATGGAATTAAGCACCTAGTTTCTCACACAGTGTTGTATCGTTAGATATCATGAAATTAAGCATGCAGTTCACTAAGAGTGTTGTATCATTAGTTTTCATGAAGTTAGGCAAGAAGATACACAAACAATTTTGTAACGTAGGTTTTTGTGATGTTAAGCACGTAGTTTCTCACACATTGTTGTATCGTTAGTTTCATGAAAGTAAGCACGTAGTATCTCACACAGTGTTGTATCATTTGTTTTCTTGAAATTAAGTATATAGTTCACTAACAGTGTTGTATCGTTCGTTTTCCTGAAGTTAGGCCAGAAGATTCACAAACAGTTTTGTAATGTAAGTTGTCCTGATGTTAAGCACATTGTTGCTCACACAGTGTTGTATACTTAGTTTTCATGATGTTAAGCAAGCAGAATCTCAAAGAGATTTGTATCGATAGTTTTCATGAAGTAAAGCATGAAGTTTCTCACACAGTGTTGTATTGTTAGTTTTCATGAAATTAAGCAAGTAGTTTCACAAACAGTGTTGTATAGTTAGTATTCATGAAGTTAAGCTCGCATTTTCTCACAGAGTGTTGTATCGTTAGTTTTCATGAAATTAAGCAAGCAGATTCTCTAAGAGTTTTGTATCATTAGTTTTCATGGAATTAAGCACGTAGTTTCTCACACAGTTTTGTATCGTTAGATTTCATGAAATTAAGCATATAGTTCACTAACAGTGTTGTGTCATTTGTTTTAATGAAGTTAGGCAAGAAGATTCACCAACAGTTTTGTAAAGTTAGTTTTCATGATGTTAAGCCCGTAGTTTCTCACACACTGTTGTGTCGTTAGTTTTCATGAAAGTAAGCATTTTGTTTCTCACACAGTGTTGTATTGTTAGTTTTCATGATGTTAAGCACGTAGTATCTCACACTGTGTTGTAACGTTAGTTTTCATGAAGTTAAGCAAGCAGTGTCTCAAAGAGCTTTTTATCGATAGTTTTCATGAAGTTAAGCATGAACTTTCTCACACAGTGTTTTATGGTTAGTTTTCATGAAATTAATCAAGTAGTTTGACAAACAGTGTTGTATCGTTAGTATTCATGAAGTAAAGCACGTAGTTTCACAGACAATGTTGCACAGTTAGTTTTGATGAAGTTAAGCATGTAGTTTCACAAACAATGTTGTATTGTTAGTTTTCATGGAGTAAAGCAGGGAGTTTCACGAACAGATTTCTATCGTTAGTTTTCATGAGGTTTAGGACATAGTTTCTCACACAGTGTTGTATAGTTAGTTTTCATGAAATTAAGCAAGTAGGTTCATAAACAGTCTTGTATAGTTAGTATTCATGAAGTTAAGCACGTGTTTTCTCACACAGTGTTGTATCATTAGTTTTCTTGTGAGTAAGCATGTAGTTACACAAACAATATTGTATGGTTAGTTTTCATGAAATTAAGCATGTAGTTTCACAAACAATGTTGCATGGTTAGTTTTGATGAAGTTAAGCATGTAGTTTCACAAACAATGTTGTATTGATAGTTTTCATGGAGTAAAGCAGGCAGTTTCATGAACAGATGTGTATCGTTAGTTTTCATGAAGTTTAGCACGTAGTTTCTCACACAGTGTTGTATAGTTAGTTTTCATGAAGTTAAGCAAGCAGATTCTCAAAGAGTTTTGTATCATTAGTTTTCATGGAATTAAGCACCTGGTTTCTCACACAGTGTTGTATAGTTAGTTTTCATGAAATTATGCACATAGTTTCTCACACAGTGTTGTATCATTAGTTTTCATGAAGTTAAGCACGTAGTTTTTCACACAGTGTTGTGTCATTAGTTTTCATTAAAGTAAGCATGTAGTTTCTCACACAGTGTTGTATTGTTAGTTTTCATGATGTTAAGCAGGTAGTTTCTCACACAGTGCTGTATCGTTAGTTTTCATGAAATTAATCAAGTAGGTTCATAATCAGTGTTGTATAGTTAGTATTCATGAAGTTAAGCACATAGTTTCTCACACAGTGTTGTATCGTTAGTTTTCTTGTGAGTAAGCATGTAGTTTCACAAACAATGTTGCATGGTTAGTTTTGATGAAGTTAAGCATGTAGTTTCACAAACAATGTTGTATTGATAGTTTTCATGGAGTAAAGCAGGCAGTTTCACGACAGATTTGTATCATTAGATTTCATGAAGTTTAGAACGTAGTTTCTCACACAGTGTTGTAGAATCAGTGGTCATGAAGTTAAGCACGTAGTTTCACAAACAATGTTGCATGGTTAGTTTTGATGGAGTTAAGCATGTAGTTTCACAAACAATATTGTATTTTTAGTTTTCATGGAGTTAAACAGGTATTTTCACGAACAGATTTCTATCGTTAGTTTTCATGAAATTAAGCACATAATTTCTTACACAGTGTTGTATCATTAGTTTTCATGAAGTTAAGCACGTAGTTTCTTACACAATGTTGTGTCGTTAGTTTTCATGAAAGTAAGCACGTAGTTTCACACACAGTGTTGTATTGTTAATTTTTATGATGTTAAGCAGGTAGTTTCTCACACAGTGTTGTATCGTTAGTTTTCTTGAGAGTAAGCATGTAGTTACACAAACAATATTGTATGGTTAGTTTTCATGAAATTAAGTATGTAGTTTCACAAACAATGTTGTATTGTTAGTTTTCATGGAGTTAAGCAGGTAGTTTCACGAACAGATTTGTATCATTAATTTTCATGAAGGTTAGCACGTAATTTCTCACACAGTGTTGTATAGTTAGTTTTCATGAAATTAAGCACCTAGTTTCTCACACATTGTTGTATCGTTTGATTTCATGAAATTAAGCATATAGTTCACTAACAGTGTTGTATCGTTAGTTTTCATGAAGTTAGGCAAGACGATTAACAAACAGTTTTGTAACGTTAGTTTTCATGATGTTAAGCACATAGTTTCTCACACAGTGTTGGATCATTAGTTTTCATGAAGTTAAGCATGTAGTTTCTCACAAAGTGTTGTATCGTTAGTTTTCATGAAGTTAAGCAAGCAGAATCTCAAAGAGATTTGTATCGATAGTTTTCGTGAAGTTAAGCATGAAGTTTCTCACACAGTGTTGTATCGTTTGTTTTCATGAAATTAAGCAAATAGTTTCACAAACAGTGTTGTATAGCTGGTATTCATGAAGTTAATCTTGCAGATTCTCACAGAGTTTTGTATCGTTAGTTTTCATGAAGTTAAGCAAGCAGATTCTCAAAGAGTTTTGTATCATTAGTTTTCATGGAATTAAGCACCTGGTTTCTCACACAGTGTTATATCGTTAGATTTCATGAAATTAAGCATATAGTTCACTAACAGTGTTGTATCGTTAGTTTTCATGAAGTTAGGCAACAAGATTCACAAACAGTTTTGTAACGTTATTTTTCGTGATGTTAAGCACGTAGTTTCTCACACAGTGTTGTATAGTTTGTTTTCATGAAATTAAGCACCTAGTTTCTCACACATTGTTGTATCGTTTGATTTCATGAAATTAAGCATATAGTTCACTAACAGTGTTGTATCGTTAGTTTTCATGAAGTTTGGCAAGAAGATTCACAAACAGTTTTGTAACGTTAGTTGTCGTGATGTGAAGCACGTTGTTGCTCACACAGTTTTGTATCGTTAGTTTTCATGAAGTTAAGCATGAAGTTTCTCACACAGTGTTGTATCGTTAGTTTTCATGAAAGTAAGCACGTAGTTTCTCACACAGTGTTGTATCTTTTGTTTTCTTGAAATTAAGCACATAGTTCAATATCAATGTTTTATCGTTAGTATTCATAAAGTTTGGTGTCCCGACCCGCAGGACATTCAACGTGGGTCTGGTGGACACCTAAGAGAAAGATGTAGGACAGCGGATACAGGAATGGACGCCAAGACAGGATTCTGTTCAAGGCGACAACTTTATTTTATCACAAGGGGATTTATATAGGAGAACTGAGGAGGGAAAGGTGGAGGATGTGCTTGCAGCTGCAGGGGCATGAGGTCAGTGGGAGAGGTGGTCTGCTGCGTTGCCTGGCTACCTAATCTACAGGGCAAGAGGTCATGGGTAAGAATTCTTATGTTGCTTGTTAACCTGACAGCAGAATCCAATCCTATCTATTAGAATTTACTACTGCTCAGGCCTATCGTCTGAGGACCTTGTAGTTTTTCCAATTAAGCTAATCTTTAACTGACTGGTAAACCCCAGGCTTGTTACTTGGAATATGCTTTATGTCAGAAGGGGTGGCAGGGTGGTCTTAGTGTCACGTCTTCTCTGTGAGTACGTGATACAGCCTAGCTGACTGATGGCTGGAGGTCCCTGACATCTCCCCCCTTTCTGGTTAAACAGAAATTAGGTGCAGCCTGAGTGTAAGTTACCGGAGAACCACAGTGATGATGGAGCCTGTCTTAGGATCGATCTGAGAGGCTTCACCCCTTACCTGTCATCGGATTACTTTGCCTGCCTTCAAAGCTCCTGTCTTAGGGGGAGGAATCGTCAGAGGGGATCCTGTCTGAGGCTAACCATCAATAGTGGTGTTTGTTTATTTTATGGGTGAAGGGACCTTCCAAGGCCCCCGGCTGGGGCTGCAAAGTGGGTTCATGAGCAGATTATGTGCCCCGGGGGGAGTTTGTCTCCTTCTGCTATGTGGAGACTGGGAACATTAGGCGAAGTTCGCCTTCCTCCTTGCCATTACTCTCATCAGCCTTCAGATAAGGACCACTCTCCTTCATGGCCAGCCTCTGATAGTGAATCTGGATAGGCCTTGCGACATGATTATCTATTTGCTGCTTAATAAAGTCTGTCAGATGCCTAAGGGCCCATGGGCCAAAAGAAATAAGCAATATAAAGCCTAAAAGGGGCCCAAAATATTGGGCAATAAGGTAGTCAGGGCAACTCTTCTGTTGCTCCCTCTCTCTTTCTTTTCTCCATACCCTCTCTGTTTTTCTTCATACTATCTTTGACTCTCCCTGTTTTGTTAACATAGAAACAGTATTCTTCTTTAAGGGCTGTACAGATTCCTCCTTGTTTGATAGCACAAGGAATGAAATCCCAGTGCCTGCTCCTGTGGCTCCCAGCCCCAAAAGCACATCTTGCTTAAAATAATAGTTAAGGCAGGGAACTAATGTAACTAAAATGTAAAACATAGGGGCAGAATTTAGCAGGTAGTATGGCCATCCTTGACAGGTCCACCATTCTCAGGGATCAGATAAGAGGAGGCGTTAGTATCCTAGAAGAGAGTGAGGTTGCAGAAGTGAGGATGGGTTGAGGAAATTTGGAAACTGGGCAGGGGAGGGGGCTGTGCAGTCAGGAACACTGGTTCAGCATGTTTCACTGGGGCTGGTTTGGACAGCTTTCCATGGTTTCAGGTCCGGTTTTTTTCTTCACTCCATGCATCCCACCAAGTTTTTGGCAGCCACAAAGCTTTTTCTTTTCCTGTAAGAAAGCACAAACATTCCCTCCTCCCTAAATTGGGTCTTTTCCACTGTCTAGTGTATGGATGTTTTATCTGACCAGAGCAAAGTCACTTGAGTTCCATCATACCAGAATCTGTCTGTAGCAGATTATTTTACTGGCATCCACATTTTAAAAATTTAAAATGAAGAGTGCATGATTTAATACATCATGTGTAGACAAAGGTGATTTTATAGTCATTTTTGTAGGCAGCATGTGATTAAGGTTCATTGAGTATGTCTGAATTGCTACCCCCATGCCTGCGGAGCCAGTGGCTAAGGCCGAATACTCCAAGTCCCACTAACGGGATGAATTATTTGGCTTCCAAATATCTAGGAATAAGATAATTCATTGGCTCACTTGCTGGAATAAACTCCACATCTGGAAGAAGAGTGGCTAGTACACATAACCCTGTCCAATTTGTAGGCAACATGGAAGAAGCCATTTAATTTTCACATGTAAAAACTTACCAGGTGGGGAGTAGTGACATTGCTATTACTCCCCCTTTTTAGTTTTTAGAAGTTGTATTTTTAAAGAGCTATGAGCATGCTCTACAATTCCTTGAGGATTGTATGGAATACCTGTTGATTAATTTTCTGTTGAGTACAAAATAGCTGAATGCCTTATTAGAATATCCAGACCTATTGTGTGTTCTTTATTAGCTTTGGAACTCCCATGTAAGCAAAACATTTTAAACAGTGACTTATCATATGCTTGGTAACTTTTTTCAGTTTGTGTGGTGGCTATCAAAAAACCTGAATACCATGTGTACATATTGTAACTTGTCAAATTCTGTAACATAAATATATAAATTTATTGCATAAATGATTAGGAAGTAGGCCTCTAGGGTTCACTCTTAAATTAGTTACAGATAAATATTGTGGGCACATGTCATTGTTTGACAATTTTGATAAGCAGTCTCTCTGGTTAAACCAAATTGCTTTCCTAGACTTTTGTTATTTTGATAATGAAAATTAATGAGACTGAAGAGCTCTCTCCACCAGAGTCAAAGCAACCAACTTTGTTAATTTGTTTGCTGACTCATTTCCCTTAGCCAATGGGCTGGGAAGGTTTGAATGAGCTCTTATATTACCCACAAAACATGGCAATTGCATTTTGATTTTGTTTAAATAATATTTTAACATGGTCGTTGTTACTTTTAATGTACTGAACCATCTTTATTATTTGAGGAGCTTTAAAAACATAATGATTGTCACTTTACAATTAAGTGAATTATTTACTAGAAGTTGAAAAACCATTGTAACAGCTCATAACTCGACTATCTGAGCTGAAGACAGAGATGTTTGCTCCACATATTTCTTACCATCTATACCATAAGTTGTTCTTCCATTAGAATAACCATTAGTAAAAACTAGCACAACATTTTTTACAGGACTATGCTTTACTATTTTGGAGAACATAAAGGATGTATTAGCTCAAACTGTAACAGCCTATGAGCTGTAAACTGATTATCAATTCTCCCTGAAAATTGAGCAAAGCAGTTGTCCACAAATCACTGTTCTGAAACAATCGACTTGTTGCTTGGTATGTAACATGTATTGAGGGATCAAAAAATAAAATTAAAAGTTTAAAAACTTGAGCCCTAAATCTATACAGATGATAAAGGAAGATTTAACTCCTTAAATCAGGGGTGCCTGAGCCCCTGCTCTCAGAGAAGGGGAGGCAGCTGTCCACCACTCCTGTTAACATTCCTTTGCTAATTGTAGGCCATAAAGGTCCTCTGCCAGTCGTAAATATTCTCTGGCCCAGGGACTAACTGACAGACCCTGGTAACCTCAATAACTCTGTAAGTCTTATCTTATCTTACTCAGATACATCTAGCCCAAAACATATAGTTACTGTTTTACTCCAGATCTTGTATGACCCTAAGTAACCATGGAAACTGAAACTTGTGCACTTTTTTTTTTTTTTTTTTTTTTTTTGCTGGTGGGCATCTCATCTACTCCATCATGGAAAGAAATGCAATCTGACCAGCCTGAATTAAAGGAACCTTTTGCCTTTGCATCAGAAGTGTTGACTCCTTGGGTTAGTCTCTGGCAATCCATAAACCTGGCACATTATTATACTTTGTTCTCTGTCAAAATATCTCCCAGGTTCCATATGCTATTTCAGCACCATACAGGTTACTGCTTAAGTAAGGATTTAACACTTTGGCTGGGGAACCAGCATAAGCTTTCCCTGGTATTGTATTGTTAATATAACATCTGCTGATGCCAGACTATACTTCCTAAGACTAAGCCTTGTTACCTTCTTTAGTCAACTGTCCAGGTGAATTGGGATCACTATTTGCTTTTAGAATCTCAGTTAAGGGTTTTAAGTCACCAGTAACACTTTAAAAAAGGATATAACCATTGAATATTTCCCAGCAATTCTGAAAAATGCTCAAAAGATTGTAAACTATCCTTTTTTAATTGTCCAAATTGAGGTTTAATTTCTGTTAGAACACAACATATGTCCCAAATAACTTTTGCAAATTACTTAGTCTGTGAGGAGTCTTATCCATTCTAACAGGTAGAGCTCTCACTAGCTGACAAGGCCTCATTTGCATCTTAGTTGACAAGGGCCTAATTTGCATCTACACAGACACCTTTGGGGTGGGGCCTGGCCAAGACTAGTTCCCTGAAAAACAAAAAAACTTTTTCAAATCATCTAACTTATAGGTTTTCTTTTTTAACCATAGAAATTTAGGAGGATCTCTGTATCCTCTCCTTTGTTAAACTCCACAGAATCATCCATGCAGATTCTCTAGGCTCCTAGGCTTTTGCTATTTTCTATTGACTGGCTCTGAAGGCTTAAATCTTTCATCTTTCCTGTTAAGACATTAACTGACTGGATGGATGCTCCTTTTTCCTATATCTAAAGCAATTTAAGTAGCTTTTTAGCTATGTCTGAAGTGATTTAAGTATCCTTTTAATCATATCCAAGGCAATTCGAACAGTTGCTTGTGTCAACATTCATGCATTTACACTCACATTCCAAACATACGGGTGTGGCCACACCTTACACACAGAACATGCACACATATCTCTCATCTCTCCTATTGCCTAGGTTATGATTAGTTAGTTGAAATGAAACATCCTTAGTTGAAGTCTCTTGGAACCCAGCAGCTATAGCCAATTTTTGTTTTATGAGCATCCAAAATCTGAACAAATCTGAATTTATCTATGTTGTCTTTCTCTATAAGTCCCACTATCTGAACAAATCTTTAATAGACTCATTTGTGTCACTTTCCTTTCTATAAGGTCTTAGCATGGCCTGGCATGTTGTACTAGCATTTTATAAGCTAGTTGTCTCAGTCAAAGGTTTAACACCTGTATCTCCCCTTATTTTGGACGAAGCCTGTATTATCCTAGAGACAAAATTTTTTGAAACAACTCCTTAGGTCCATGCCTGCTCTTTCTGAAGCCTTTACTTAGCCTGTGTCCTGGCGGCTGGAAGCTTGTTCCAAGTTCTCTCTGCTGCTGGGCCAATCTGTTTATACACTGCTATCTCAAGCGTTAACTGCTGATCTATGTCTTTGTATTTGTCCTTCCTCGGGGAGCACCTTATAACAAACAGAAAGGTTTTGGGCTCTTTTTGTTTATTTGTATTTGTTTGTCTCTTCTCTAACACTAACCTGCACTGGAGGCATCTGAGGTGTTGCAGCTGCCGTGACTTGAGGGGGGCTTGCCCCTGGGCTGCCTTAGACAAAGGAACATTTCTCTGATCTGAGGAAACTTGAAAAGTTCTTATCTCCTGTGAGAGCGATTTTGCTAAATCTTTCAGGACTCTTAGTTTTTGCTGAATTTTACCACTAGGTTTCTGCCTCTCTGTATTTCTAGTTCCTAATCTCTCGGTCCTGTATGGTTTTTGTTTGTTTGTTTGTGTGTTTTCTGATCTAGCTGCTCCTCAGTAGGCACTGAGGTCTCTTATCATACTGCTAACTGGTCAGGGGCAGATATTTCCTGCTGTTCTGCAAGTATGCATGTTTGCAGGTAGCACCTTCGCTTCCCCAAGCCCTGGAGCAGTACCTGTGATAAAGCTGCAGCAGCAGCTTCTGTGAGAGGGGAAGGAACCTTTTAAAACTTTTAAACTCCAAAATCTTCTGCAGTTTTGCTTCATTTTAGCTTTACTGGCTATCAAAAAACACAAGTAAATATACAATTATCTGACCAACAATTTCTTTCCTATACATTCCCTTAATAATCTTGAAGGCAGTCACCACCTTTTTGGTTTTTTTGTTTGTTTGTTTTTGTTTTTGTTTTATTTATCATCCCCTTCAGGGACAAACATCTCCCATATTCCCATATAAGTTATAACCTCTATAACCTTTATTTTTAACCTATGTTACTCCTAAGAATTGTATAAGATCCTTGTTTTTCACCCTAATTCCTTGTATCCTGAGGGCTTCTTTGAGCCTGGAAACAAAGAGAGACTTTTAAGAGAATGCCTGTCCCATCACTTACATTGGCCATAAGATCTGCGCCGTTGCTCACCACCTCGCCTGTCTTGCTCTTTTCAGCGGGTCACCGAAATGAAGACTGTGCCATCCCCTGGGGGATGAACTGGAAGGGCCCTTCAATCCGTGAGCGGCGTCTTCCTCCTGGCTATCCGACTTCAGAACACGTTGGGAGCCAAATATGTCCCGACCCACAGGACATTCAACATGGGTCTGGTGAACACCTAGGAGAAAGATGGAGGACAGGGGATACAGGAATGGACGCCAAGACAGGATTCTGATCAAGGCGACAACTTTATTTCATCACAAGGGGATTTATATAGGAGAACTGAGGAGGGAAAGGCGGAGGATGTGCTTGCAGCTGCAGGGGCAAGAGGTCAGTGGGAGAGGTGGTCTGCTGTGTTGCCTGGCTACCTAATCTACAGGGCAAGAGGTCAGGGGTAAGAATTCCTATGTTGCTTGTTAACCTGACAGCAGAATCCAATCCTATCTATTACAATTTACTACTGCTCAGGCCTATCTTCTGAGGACCTTGCAGTTTTTCCAATTAAGCTATCTTTAACTGACTGGTAAACCCCAGGCTTGTTACTTGGAATATGCTTTATAACAGAAGGGGTGGCAGGGTGGTCTTAGTGTCACGTCTTCCCAGTGAGTACGTGATACAGCCTAGCTGACTGATGGCTGGAGGTCCCTGAGAGTTTGGCAAGTATATTCAAAAACACTTTTGTAACTTTAGTTTTCATGATGTTAAGCACGTAGTTTCTCACACAGTGTTGTATCGTTAGTTTTCATGATGTTAATCAAGCAGAATCTCAAAGAGCTTTGTATCGATAGTTTTCATGAAGTAAAGCATGAAGTTTCTCACACAGTGTTGTATCGTTAGTTTTCATGAAATTAAGCAAGTAGTTTCACAAACAGTGTTGTGTAGTTAGTATTCATGAAGTTAAGCTCGCAGTTTTACACACAGTGTTGTATCGTTAGTTTTCATGAAGTTAAACATGTAGTTTCTGACACAGTATTGTGTACATAGTTTTCCTGAAATTAAGCACCTAATTTCTCTAACAGTGCTGTATCGTTAGATTTCATGAAATTAAGCATATAGTTCACTAACAGTTTTGTATAGTTTGTTTTCATGAAGTTAGGCAAGAAGATTCACAAAAAGTTTTGTGACATTAGTTTTCGTGATGTTAAGCACGTAGTTTCTCACATAGTGCTGTAGCATTAGTTTTCATGAAGTTAAGCATGTAGATTCTCACACAGTGTTGTATAATTTGTTTTCTTGAAATTAAGCATATAATTCACTAACAGTGTTGAATTGTTTGTTTTCATGAAGTTAGGCAATCTGATTCACCAAAAGTTTTGTAACGTTAGTTTTTGTGATGTTAAGCACGCAGTTTCTTACACAGTGGTATATCATTAGTTTTCATGAGGTTAAGCACGTAGTTTCTCACACAGTGTTGTAGATTTAGTTTTCATGAAGTTAAGCACGTAGTTTCTCACACAGTGTTGTATCGTTAGTTTTCATGAAAGTAAGCATGTAGTTTCACAAACAATAATGCATGGTTAGGTTTGATGAAGTTAAGTATGTAGTTTCACAAACAATGTTGTATTGTTGGTTTTCAAGGAGTAAAGCAGGTAGTTTTAAGAACCGATTTATATCGTTAATTTTCATGAAGTTTAGCACGTAGTTTCTCACACAGGGTTGTATAGTTAGTTTTCATGAAATTAAGCACATAGTTTCTCACACAGTGTTTTACCATTAGATTTCATGAAATTAAGCAGTAGTTTCACAAACAGTGTTGTATCGATAGTTTTCATTAAGTTAGGCAAGAAGATTCATGAATAGTTTTGTAACGTTCGTTTTCGTGATGTTAAGCACATAGTTTCTCACACAGTGTTATATCATTAGTTTTCATGAAGTTAGGCACGTAGTTTTCACACAGTGTTGTATCGTTAGTTTTCATGAAATTAAGCAGTAGTTTCACAAACAGTGTTGTATAGTTAGTATTCATTAAGTTAAGCTCGCAGTTTCTCACAGAGTGTTGTATCGTTAGTTTTCATGATGTTAAGCAAGCAGATTCTCAAAGAGTTATGTTTCATTAGTTTTCATGGAATTAAGCAACTGGTTTCTCACACAGTGTTGTATCGTTAGATTTCATGAAATTAAGCATATAGTTCACTAACCGTTTTGTATCGTAAGTTTTCATGAAGTTAGGCAAGAAGATTCACAAACAGTTTTGTGACGTTAGTTTTTGTGATGTTAGGCACGTAGTTTCTCACACAGTGTTGTATCGTTAGTTTTCATGAAGTTAAGCAAGCAGATTCTCAAAGAGTTTTGTATCATCAGTTTTCATGGAATTAAGAACCTAGTTTCTCACACAGTATTGTATCATTAGATTTCATGAAATTAAGCATATAGTTCACTAACAGTGTTTTATCGTTAGTTTTTATGAAGTTAGGCATGAAGATTCACAAAAAGTTTAGTACATTAGTTTTCGTGGTGATATGCACGTAGTTTCTCACACAGTGTTGTAGCATTAGTTTTCATGAAAGTAAGCACGTAGTTTTACAAACAATGTTGCATGGTTAGTTTTGATGAAGTTAAGCATGTAGTTTCACAAACAATGTTGTATTGTTAGTTTTCAAGGAGTAAAGCAGGTAGTTTCACGAACAGATTTGTATTGTGAATTTTCATGAAGTTTAGCACGTAGTTTCTCACACAGTGTTGTATCATTAGATTTCATGTATTAAGCATATAGTTCACTAACAGTGTTGTATCGTTAGTTTTCATGAAGTTAAGCAAGAAGATTCACAGTTTTGTATCATTATTTTTCGTGATGGTAAGCACGTAGTTTCTTACACAGTGCTGTATCATTTGTTTTCTTGAAATTAAGCATATAGTTCACTAAGAGTGTTGTATCATTAGTTTTCATGAAGTTAGGCAAGAAGATTCACAATCAGTTTTTTAACGTTAGTTGTCGTGATGTTAAGCACGTTGTTGCTCGTTAGTTTTCTTGATGTTAAGGAAGCAGAAACTAAAAGAGGTTTGTATCGATAGTTTTCATGAAGTAAAGCATGAAGTTTCTCACACAGTGTTGTATCGTTAGTTTTCATGAAACTAAGCAAGTAGTTTCACAGAGTTGTATAGTTAGTATTCATGAAGTTAAGCTCGCAGTTTCTCACAGAGTGTTGTATCGTTACTTTTCATGAAGTTAAGCAAGCAGATACTCAAAGAGTTTTGTATCATTAGTGTTCATGGATTAAGCACCTAGTTTCTCACACAGTGTTGTATCGTTAGATTTCATTAAATTAAGGATATAGTTCACTAACTGTTTTGTATCGTAAGTTTTCATGAAGTTAGGCAAGAAGATTCACAAACAGTTTTGTAACGTTAGTTTTTGTGATGTTAAGCACGTAGTTTCTCAAACAGTGTTGTAGCATTAGTTTTCATGAAGTTAAGCACGTAGTTTCTCACACAGTGTTGTATCGTTAGTTTTCATGAAAGTAAGCACGTAGTTTCACAAACAATGATGCATGGTTAGTTTTGATGAAGTTAAGCATGTAGTTTCACAAACAATGTTGTATTGTTGGTGTTCAAGGAGTAAAGCAGGTAGTTTTAAGAACCGATTTGTATCGTTAATTTTCATGAAGTTTAGCACGTAGTTTCTCACACAGTGTTGTATAGATAGTTTTCACGAAATTAAGCACATAGTATCTCACACAGTGTTTTATCCCTAGATTTCATGAAATTAAGCATATAGTTCACTAACAGTGTTGTATCGACAGTTTTCATGAAGTTAGGCAAGAAGATTCACGAACAGTTTTGTAACGTTCGTTTTTGTGATGTTAAGCACATAGTTTCTCACACAGTGTTGTATCATTAGTTTTCATGAAGTTAGGCACGTAGTTTTCACACAGTGTTGTATCGTTAGTTTTCATGAAGTTAAGCAAGCAGAATCTCAAGAGCTTTGTATCCATAGTTTCCATGAAGTTAAGCATGAAGTTTCTCACACAGTGTTGTATCGTTAGTTTTCATGAAATTAAGCAGTAGTTTCACAAACAGTGTTGTATAGTTAGTATTCATCAAGTTAAGCTCGCAGTTTCTCACAGAGTGTTGTATTGTTAGTTTTCATGATGTTAAGCAAGCAGATTCTCAAAGAGTTTTGTTTCATTAGATTTCATGGAATTAAGCAACTGGATTCTCACACAGTGTTGTATCGTTAGATTTCATGAAATTAAGCATATAGTTCACTAACTGTTTTGTATCGTAAGTTTTCATGAAGTTAGGCAAGAAGATTCACAAACAGTTTTGTGACGTTAGTTTTCGTGATGTTAAGCACATAGTTTCTCACACAGTGTATCATTAGTTTTCAAGAGTTAAGCACGTAGTTTCTAACACAGTGTTGTATCGTTAGTTTTCTTGTAATTAAGCACGTAGTTTCTCACATAGTGTTGTATCATTTCTTTTCTTGAAATTAAGCATATAGTTCACTAACACTGTTGTATCATTAGTTTTCATGAAGTTAGGCAAGAAGATTCACAAACAGTTTTGTAACGTAAGTTTTCGTGATGTTAAGCACATAGTTACTCACACAGTGTTGTATTATTAGTTTTCAAGAAGTTAATCACCTAGTTTCTCACACAGTGTTGTATCGTTAGTTTTCATGAAAGTAAGCATGTAGTTTCTCACACAGTGTTGTATAATTTGTTTTCTTGAAATTAAGGATATAATTCACTAACAGTGTTGTATTGTTTGTTTAAATGAAGTTAGGCAAGAAGATTCACCAAAAGTTTTTAAAGTTAGTTTCTGTGATGTTAAGCACGTAGTTTCTCCCACAGTGGTGTATCATTAGTTTTCATGAGGTTAAGCACATAGTTTCTCACAGAGTGTTGTGTTGTTAGTTTTCAAGAAAGTAAGCACGTAGTTTCTCACACAGTGTTTCATCGTTAGATTTCATGAAATTAAGCATATAGGTCACTAACACTGTTGTATCGTTAGTTTTCATGAAGTTAGGCAAGAAGATTCACAAACAGTTTTGTAACGTAAGATTTCGTGAGATTAAGCACATACTTACTCACACAGTGTTGTGTTGTTAGTTTTTATGAAAGTAAGCACTTAGTTTCTTACACAGTGTTGTATCGTAAGATTTCATGAAATTAAGCATATAGTTCACTAACACTTTTGTATCGTTAGTTTTCATGAAGTTAGGCAGGAAGATTCACAAACAGTTTTGTAACGTTAGTTTTCATGATGTTAAGCACGTAGTTTCTCACACAGTGTTGTATCGTTAGTTTTCTTGTAATTAAGCACGCAGTTTCTCACATAGTGTTGCATTATTTCTTTTCTTGAAATTAAGCATATAGTTCGCTAACACTGTTGTATCGTTAGTTTTCATGAAGTTAGGCAAGAAGATTCACCAAAAGTTTTGTAACGTTAGTTTTTGTGATGTTAAGCACGTAGTTTCTCACACAGTGGTGTATCATTAGTTTTCATGAGGTTAAGCACGTAGTTTCTCACACAGGGTTGTGTTGTTAGTTTTCATGAAGTTAACCTTGTAGATTCTCACAGAGTGTTGTATGTTTAGTTTTCATGAAGTTTAGGGTGTAGTTTGACAAACTATGTTGTATGGTTAGTTTTCATGAAGATAAGCATGTAGATTCTCATACAGTTTGGTATTGTTAGTTTTCATCAAGTTAAGCATGTAGTTTCTCACACAGTGCTGTATCCATATTTTCATGAAGTTAAGCGCGAATTTTCACAAACAGTGTTGTATCGTTTGTTTTCATGGAGTTAAGCAAGCAGATTCTCACACAGTGTTGTATCGTTAGTTTTCATGGAGTTAAGCAAGCAGATTCTCTCACAGTGCTGTGTCGTTAGTTTTCATGAAGTTAAGCTTGTAGTTTCACAAACTATGATGTATCGTTAGTTTTCATGAAGATAAGCCTGTACATTCTCACACAGTTTGGTATCGTTAGTTTTCATCAAGCTAAGCATGTAGTTTCTCACACAGTGTTGTATCCATTGTTTTCATGATGTTAAGCGCATAGTTTCACAAACAGTGTTGTATCGTTAGTGTTCATGGATTTAAGCAAGCAGATTCTCACAAAGTGTTGTATCGTTAGTTTTCATGAAGTTAAGCTTGCAGTTTCTCACACAGTGTTGTATCCTGTGGTTTCAAGAAGTTAAGCGCGTAGTTTCACAAACAGTGTTGTATCGTTAGTTTTCATGGAGTTAAGCAAGCAGATTCTCACACAGTGTTGTGTCGTTAGTTTTCATGAAGTTAAGCTTGTAGATTCTCACAGAGTGTTGTCTCGTTAGTTTTCATGATGATAAGCACGTAGTTTCACAAACAGTGTTTTATCGTTAGATTTCATGGAGTTAAGCAAGCCGATTCTCACACAGAGTTGTATCGTTAATTTTCATGAAGTAAAGCTTGTAGTTTGTCAAACAGTGTTGTATCCTGAGTTTTCATGAAGATAAGCGCGTAGAATCACAGAAAGTGTTGTATTGTTAGTTTTCATGAAATTAAGCATGAAGTTCCTCGCACAGTGTTGTATCGTTAGTTTTCATGGAGTTAAGCAAGCAGATTCTCACACAGTGTTGCATGGTTAGTTTTCATGAAGGTTAGAGTGTAGTTTCACAAACTATGTTTTATCGTTACTTTTCATGAAGATAAGCATGTAGATACTCATACAGTTTGGTATCGTTAGTTTTCCTCAAGTTAAGCATGCAGTTTCTCACACAGTGTTGTATCCATAGTTTTCATTAAGTTAAGCGAGTAGCTTCACAAACAGTGTTGTATCGTTAGTTTTCATGGAGTTAAGCAAGCTGATTCTCACACAGTGTTGTATGGGTAGTTTTCATGAAGTTAAGCACGTAGTTTCACAAACAGGGTTGTATTGTTAGTTTTCAATGAGTTAAGCAAGCAGATTCTCACACAGTGTTGTAGCCTTAGTTTTCATGAAGTTAAGCATGTAGTTTCAGAAACAGGGTTGCATCGTAAGTTTTCATGGAGTTAAGCAAGCAAATTCTCACACAGTGTTGTATGGTTAGTTTTCATTAAATTAAGGACGTAGTTTCACAAAATATGTTGTATCGTTAGTTTTATGAAGATAAGCATGTAGATTCTCATACAGTTTGGTATTGTTAGATTTCATCATGATAAGCATGTAGTTTCTCACACAGTTTTGTATCCATAGTTTTCATGAAGGTAAGCGCATAGATTCTCACACAGTGTTGTATCGTTAGTTTTGAAGGAGTTAAGCAAGCAGAATCTCACACAGTGTTGTATCCTTAGTTTTCATGAAGTTAAGCACATAGTTTCACAAACAGGGTTGTATCGTTAGTTTTCATGGAGTTAAGCAAGCAGATTCTCACACAGTGTTGTATCGTTAGTTTTCATGAAGTTAAGCTTCTAGTTTCTCACACAATATTGTATATCTTAGTTTTCATGAAGTTAAGCACGTAGTTTCACATACAGGGTTGTATCGTTAGTTTTATGTAGTTAAGCGAGCAGATTCTCACACAGTGTTGTTTGGTTAGTTTTCATGAAGTTAAGGGTGTAGTTTCACAAACTATGTTGCATGGTTAGTTTTCATGAAGATAAGCATGTAGATTCTCATACAGTTTGGTATTGTTAGTTTTCATAAAGTTAAGCATGTAGTTTCTCACACAGTGTTGTATCCATATTTTCATGAAGTTAAGCGCGAAGTTTCACAAACAGTGTTGTATCGTTAGTTTTCTTGGAGTTAAGCAAGCAGATTCTCACACAGTGTTGTATCGTTAGTTTTCATGGAGTTAAGCAAGCAGATTCTCACACAGTGCTGTGTCGTTAGTTTTCATGAAGTTAAGCTAGTAGTTTCACAAACTATGTTGTATCGTTAGTTTTCATGAAGATAAGCGTGTACATTCTCATACAGTTTGGTATCGTTAGTTTTCATCAAGCTAAGCATGTAGTTTCTCACACAGTGTTGTATCCATTGTTTTCATGGTGTTAAGTGCATAGTTTCACAAACAGTGTTTTATCGTTAGATTTCATGGAGTTAAGCAAGCCGATTCTCACACAGTGTTGTATCGTTAGTTTTCATGAAGTTAAGCTTGTAGTTTCTCAAACAGTGTTGTATCCTGTGTTTTCATGAATATAAGCGCGTAGATTCACAGAAAGTGTTGTATTGTTAGTTTTCATGCAGTTAAGCAAGAAGATTCTCTCATAGTGTTGTATCCTTAGATTTCATGAAGTTAAGGGCGTAATTTCACAAACTATGTTGAATCGTTAGTTTTCATGAAGATAACCATGTATATTCTCATACAGTTTGGTATCGTTAATTTTCATCAAGTTAAGCATGTAGTTTCTCACAGAGAATTGTATCCATAGTTTTCATGACGTTAAGCACGTAGTTTAACAAACTGTGTTGTATCGTTACTTTTCATGGAGTTAAGCAAGCAGATTCTCACACAGTGTTGTATCGTTAGTTTTTATGAAGTTAAGTTTGTAGTTTGTCACACACTGTTGTATGGTTAATTTTATGAAGTTAAGGGAGTAGTTTCACAAACTATGTTTTATGGTTAGTTTTCATGTAGATAAACATGTAGATTCTCATAAAGTTTGGTATCGTTAGTTTTCATCAAGTTAAGCATGTAGTTTCTCAAACAGTGTTGTATCCAGAGTTTTCATGGCGATAAGCACGTAGTTTCACAAACAGTGTTGTATCCTTAGTGTTCATGGAGTTCAGCAAGCAGATTCACACAGTGTTGTCTCGTTCGTTTTCATGAAGTTAAGCTTGTAGTTTCTCACACAGTGTTGTATCCTTAGTTTTCATGAAGTTAAGCACGCAGTTTCACAAAGAGGATTGTATCGTTAGTTTTCATGGAGTTAAGCAAGCAGATTCTCAGACAGTGTTTTATGGTTAGTTTTCATGAAGTTAAGCACGTAGTTTCACAAAAGTGTTGTATTGTTAGTTTTCATGGAGTTAAGCAAGCAGATTCTCACACAGTGTTGTTTCGTTAGTTTTCATGAAGTTAAGATTGTAGTTTCTCACACAGTGTTATATCCTGAGTTTTCATGAAGTTAAGCGCATAGATTCACAAAAAGTGCTGTATTGGTAGTTTTCATGAAATTAAGTATGAAGTCCCTCACACAGTGTTGTATCATTAATTTTCATGGAGTTAAGCAAGCAGATTCTCACACAGTGTTGTATGGTTAATTTTCATGAAGTTAAGGGCGTAGTTTCACAAACTATGTTGTATCGTTAGTTTTCATGAAGATAAGCATGAAGATTCTCATACAGTTTGGTATTGTTAGATTTCATCAAGTTAAGCATGTAGTTTCTCACACAGTGTTGTATCCATAGTTTTCATGAAGGTAAGCGCGTAGTTTCACAAACAGTGTTGTATTGTTAGTTTTCATGGAGTTAAGCAAGCAGATTCTCACACAGTGTTGTATCGTTAGTTTTCATGGAGTTAAGCGTATAGTTTCTCACACAGTGTTGTATCCTTAGTTTTCATGAAGTCAAGCACGTAGTTTCACAAACAGGGTTGTATCGTTAGTTTTCATGGAGTTAGGCAAGCAGATTCTCACACAGTGTTGCATGGTTAGCTTTCATGAAGTTAAGCGCATAGTTTCACAGATAGTTTTGTATTGTTAGTTTTCATGGAGTTAAGGAAGCAGATTCTCACACAGTGTTGTTTCGTTAGTTTTCATGAAGTTAAGCTTGTATTTTCTCACACAGTGTTGTATCCTGAGTTTTTTGAAAATAAGCGCCTACATTCACAAAAAGTGTTGTATTGTTAGTTTTCATGAAATTAAGCATGAAGTTCCTCACACAGTGTTGTATCCTTAGTTTTCATGGAGTTAAGCAAGGAGATTCTCACACAGTGTTGTATGGTTAGTTTTCATGAATTTAAGGTCGTAGTTTCACAAACTATGTTGTATTGTTAGTTTTCATGAAGATAAGCATGTAGATTCTCATACAGTTTGGTATCATTAGTTTTCTTCAAGCTAAGCATGTAGTTTCTCACAGAGTGTTGTATCCATAGTTTTCCTGAAGTTAAGCACGTAGTTTCACAAACAGTGTAGTATCATTGGTTTTCATGGAGTTAAGCAAGCAGATTCTCACACAGTGTTGTATCGTTAGTTTTCATGAAGGTAAGCACGTAGTTTCACAAACAGTTTTGTATCGTTGGTTTTCATGGAGTTAAGCAAGCAGATTCTCTCACAGTGTTGTATCGTTAGTTTTCATGAAGTTAAGCTTGCAATTTGTCACACAGTGTTGTATGGTTAATTTTCATGATGTTAACGGAGTAGTTTCACAAACTATGTTGTATGGTTCGTTTTCATGAAGATAAGCATGTAGATTCTCATACAGTTTGGTATTGTTAGATTTCATCAAGTTAAGCATGTAGTTTCTCACACAGTGTTGTATCCTGAGTTTTCATGAAGTTAAGCACATAGTTTCACAAACAGTGTTGTATCATTAGTTTTCATGGAGTTAAGCAAGCAGATTCTCACACAGTGTTGTCTCGTTAGTTTTCATGAAGTTAAGCTTGTAGTTTCTCTCACAGTGTTGTATCCTTAGTTTTCATGAAGTTAAGCGCATAGTTTCACAAACAGTGTTGTATCGTTGGTTTTCATGGAGTTAGGCAAGCAGATTCTCACACAGTGTTGTATCGTTAGTTTTCATGAAGTTAAGCTTGTAGTTTGTCACACAGTGTTGTATGGTTAGTTTTCATGAAGTTAAGCACGTAGTTTCACAAACAGGGTTGTATCGTTATTTTTCATGGAGTTAAGCAAGCAGATTCTCACACAGTGTTGTATGGTTAGTTTTCATGAAGTTAAGGGCTTATTTTCCCAAACAATGTTGTATCGTTAGTTTTCATGAAGATAAGCATGTAGATTCTCATACAGTTTGGTATTGTTATATTTCATCACGTTAAGCATGTAGTTTCTCACATGGTGTTTTATCCATAGGTTTCATGAAGTTAAGCGCCTAGCTTCACAAATAATGTTGTATCTTTAGTTTTCATGGAGATAAGCAAGCAGATTCTCAGTCAGTGTTGTAGCGTTAGTTTTCATGAAGTTAAGCTTGTAGTTTCTCAAACAGTGTTGTATCCTGATTTTTCATGAAGATAAGCGCCTAGATTCACAGAAAGTGTTGTATTGTTAGTTTTCATGAAATTAAGCATGAAGTTCCTCACACAGTGTTGTATCGTTAGTTTTCATGGAGTTAAGCAAGCAGATTCTCTCACAGTGTTGTACGGTTAGTTTTCATGAAGTTACGGGTGTAGTTTCACAAACTATGTTGTATCGTTAGTTTTCATGAAGATAAGCATGTAGATTCTCATACAGTTTGGTATTGTTAGATTTCATCAAGTTAAGCATCTAGTTTCTCACACAGTGTTATATCCTGAGTTTTCATGACGATAAGCGTGTAGATTCACAAAAAGTGTTGTATTGTTAGTTTTCATGAAATTAAGCATGAAGTTTCTCACACAGTGTTGTATCGTTAGTTTTCATGGAATTAAGCAAGCATTCTCACACAGTGTTGTATCCTTAGTTTTCATGAAGTTAAGCGCATAGCTTCCCAACAGTGTTGTATCGTTAGTTTTCATGGAGTTAAGCAAGCAGATTCTCACACAGTGTTGTAGTGTTAGTTTTCATGAAGTTAAGCTTGTAGTTTCTCACACAGTGTTGTATCCTGAGTTTTTTGAAGATAGGTGCGTACATTCACAAAAAGTGTTGTATTGTTAGTTTTCATGAAATTAAGCATGAAGTTCCTCACACAGTGTTGTATCGTTAGTTTTCATGGAGTTAAGCAAGGAGATTCTCACACAGTGATGTATGGTTAGTTTTCATGAAGTTAAAGGCGTAGTTTCACAAACTATGTTGTATTGTTAGTTTTCATGAAGGTAAGCATATAGATTCTCATACAGTTTGGTATCATTAGTTTTCATCAAGCTAAGCATGTAGTTTCTCACACAGTGTTGTATCCATAGTTTTCATGAAGTTAAGCACGTAATTTCACAAACAGTGTTGTATCGTTAGGTTTCATGGAGTTAAGCAAGCAGATTCTCACACAGTGTTGTATCGTTAGTTTTCATGAAGTTAAGCTTGTAGTTTCTCACACAGTGTTGTATCCTCAGTTTTCATGAAGTTAAGCGCTTAGTTTCACAAATAGTGTTGTATCGTTAGTTTTCATGGAGTTAAGCAGGCAGATTCTCACACAGTGTTGTATCCTTAGTTTTCATGAAGGTAAGCGCGTAGTTTCACAAACAGTGTAGTATCGTTGGTTTTCATGGAGTTAAGCAAGCAGATTCTCACACAGTGTTGTATCGTTAGTTTTCATGAAGGTAAGCTTGTAGTTTCTCACACAGTGTTGTATCCTGAGTTTTCATGAAGATAAGTGCATAGATTCACAAAAAGTATTGTATTGTTAGTTTTCATGAATTTAAGCATGAAGTTCCTAACAGAGTGTTGTATCGTTAGTTTTCATGGAGTTAACAAGCAGATTCTCACACAGTGTTGTATGGTTAGTTTTCATTAAGTTAAGGGAGTAGTTTCACAAAATATGTTGTATGGTTAGTTTTCATTAAGATAAGCATGTAGATTCTCATACAGTTTGGTATCGTTAGTTTTCATATAGTTAAGCATGTAGTTTCTCACAGAGTGTTGTATCCATATTTTTCATGACGTTACGCACGTAGTTTAACAAACTGTGTTGTATCGTTAGTTTTCATGGAGTTAAGCAAGCAGATTCACACACAGTGTTGTATCGTTACTTTTCATGAAGGTAAGCGCATAGTTTCACAAACAGTGTTGTATCGTTGGTTTTCATGGAATTAAACAAGCAGATTCTCACACAGTGTTGTATGGTTAGTTTTCATGAAATTAAGGGCGTAGTTTCACAAACTATGTTGTTTCCTTAGTTCATGAAGATAAGAATGGATATTCTCATACAGTTTGGTATTGTTAGATTTCATCAATTTAAGCATGTAGTTTCTAACACCGTGTTGTATCCTTAGTTTTCATGAAGGTAAGCACGTAGTTTCACAAACAATGTTGTATGTTTAGATTTCATGGAGTTAAGCATGCAGATTTTCATAAAGTGTTGTCTCGTTCGTTTTCATGAAGTTAAGCGCGTAGTTTCACAATCAGTGTT
The DNA here is from genome assembly GCF_017639785.1 of Mesocricetus auratus. Taxonomy (NCBI): domain Eukaryota; kingdom Metazoa; phylum Chordata; class Mammalia; order Rodentia; family Cricetidae; genus Mesocricetus; species Mesocricetus auratus. The sequence continues at coordinate 8,598 of NW_024433779.1, read as the reverse complement.
GTATCGTTAGTTTTCATGGAGTTAAACAAGCAGATTCTCACACAGTGTTGTATCGTTAGTTTTCATGAAGCTAAGCTTGTAGTTTCTCACACAGTGTTGTATGGTTAGATTTCATGAATTTAAGGGCGTAGTTTCACAAACTATGTTGTATCATTAGTTTTCATGAAGTTAAGGATGTAGATTCTCATACAGATTGGTATTGTTAGATTTCATCAAGTTAAGCATGTAGTTTCTCAAACAGTGTTGTATCCATAATTTTCATGAAGGTAAGCACGTAGTTTCACAAACAGTGTTGTATCGTTAGTTTTCATGGAGTTAAGCAAGCATATTCTCACACAGTGTTGTCTCGTTCGTTTTAATGAAGTTAAGCATGTAGTTTCACAAACTATGTTGTTTCGTTAGCTTTCATGGAGTTAGGCAAGCAGAGTCTCACACAGTGTTGATCGTTAGTTTTCATGAAGTTAATCATGTAGTTTCTCACACAGGGTTGTATCCTGAGTTTTCATGATGATAAGCGTGTAGATTCACAAAAAGTGTTGTATTGTTAGTTTTCATGAAATTTAGCATGAAGTTTCTCACACAGTGTTGTATCGTTAGTTTACATGTTGTTAAGCAAGCATTCTCACACAGTGTTGTATCCATAGTTTTCATGAAGTTAAGCGCGTAGCTTCACAAACAGTGTTGTATCGTTAGTTTTCATGGAGTTAAGCAAGCAAATTCTCACATAGTGTTGTATGGTTAGTTTTCATGAAGTTAAGCACGTGGTTTCACAAACAGTGTTGTATAGTTAATTTTCAAGGAGTTAAGCAAGCAGATTCTCACACAGTGTTGTATGGTTAGTTTTCATGAAATTAAGGACGTAGTTTCACAAACTATGTTGTATCATTTGTTTTCATGAAGATAAGCATGTAGATTCTCATACAGTTTAGTATCATTACTTTTCATCAAGCTAAGCATGTAGTTTCTCACACAGTGTTGTATCCATAGTTTTCATGAAGTTAAACGCGTAGTATCACAAACAGTGTTGTATCGTTAGTTTTCATGGAGTAAAACCAGCAGATTCTCACACAGTGTTGTATCGTAAGTTTTCATGAAGTTAAGCTTGTAGTTTCTCACACAGTGTTGTATCCTGAGTTTTCATGAAGTTAAGCGCGTAGTTTCACAAACAGTGTTTTATAGTTAGTTTTCATGGAGTTAAGCAAGCAGATTCTCACACAGTTTTGTATGGTTAGTTTTCATGAAGTAAGGGCGTAGTTTCACAAACAGTGTTGTATCGTTAGTTTTCAATGAGGTAAGCAAGCAGATTCTCACACAGTGTTGTATCATTAGTTTTCATGAAGGTAAGCTTGTAGTTTCTCACTGAGTGTTGTCTCGTTCGTTTTCATGAAGTTAAGCGCATAGTTTCACAAACAGTGTTGTATCGTTAGTTTTCATGGAGTTAAGCAAGCAGATTCTCACACAGTGTTGTATGGTTAGTTTTCATGAAGGTAAGTGCATAGTTTCAGAAACAGTGTTGTATTGTTAGTTTTCATGGAGTTAAGCAAGCAGATTCTCAGACAGTGTTGTTTCGTTACTTTTCATGAAGTTAAGCTTGCAGTCTCTCACACAGTGTTGTATCCTGAGTTTTCATGAAGATAAGCGCGTAGATTCACAAAAAGTGCTGTATTGTTAGTTTTCATGAAATTAAGCGTGAAGTTCCTCACACAGCGTTGTATCGTTAGTTTTCATGAAGTTAAGCAAGCAGATTCTCACACAGTGTTGTATGGTTAGTTTTCATGTTTTTATGGGCGTAGATTCACAAACTATGTTGTATCGTTAGTTTTCATGAAGATAAGCATGTAGATTCTCATACAGTTTGGTATTGTTAGATTTCATCATGTTAAGCATGTATTTTCTCACACAGTGTTGGTCTATTGTTTTCATGAAGGTAAGCGCGTAGTTTCACAAACAGTGTTGTATTGTTAGTTTTTATGGAGTTAATCAAGCAGATTCTCACACAGTGTTGTAGTGTTAGTTTTCATGAAGTTATGCTGGTAGTTTCTCACACAGTGACGTATCCTGAGTTTTTTGAAGGTATGCGCGTACATTCACAAAAAGTGTTGTATTGTTATTTTTCATGAAATTAGGCAGGAAGTTCCTCACACAGTGTTGTATCCTTAGTTTTCATGAAATTAAGCTTGTTCTTTGTCACACAGTGTTGTATGGTTAGTTTTCATGAAGTTAAGGGAGTAGTTTCAGTAACTATGTTGTATGGTTAGTTTTCATGAAGATAAGCGTGTAGATTCTCATACAGTTTGGTATCGTTAGTTTTCTTCAAGTTAAACATGTAGTTTCACAAACAGTGTTGTATCCATAGTTTTCATGGCGTTAAGCACGTAGTTTCACAAACATTGTTGTATCGTTAGTTTTCATGGAGTTAAGCAAGCAGATTCTTACACAGTGTTGTATCGTTAGTTTTCATGAAGTTAAGCTTGTAGTTTCTCACAGAGTGTTGTCTCATTTGTTTTCATGAAGTTAAGCCCATAGTTTCACAAACAGTGTTGTATCGTTAGTTTTCAAGGAGTTAAGCAAGCAGATTCTCACACAGTGTTGTATCGTTAGTTTTCATGAAGTTAAGCTTGTAGTTTCACAAACAGGGTTGTATCGTTAGTTTTCATGGAGTTAGGCAAGGAGATTCTCACACAGTGTTGTATGGTCAGTTTTCATGAAGATAAGCATGTAGATTCTGATACAGTTTGCTATTGTTAGATTTCATCAAGTTAAGCATGTAGTTTCTAACACAGAGTTGTATCCATAGTTTTCATGAAGGTAAGCGCTTAGTTTCACAAACAGTGTTGTATTGTTAGTTTTCATGGTGTTAAGCAAGCAGATTCTCACACAGTGTTGTATCGTTAGTTTTCCTGAAGTTAAGCTTGTAGTTTCTCACACAGTGTTGTATGGTTAGTTTTCATGAAGGTAAGCGCGTAGTTTCAAAAACAGTGTTGTATTGTTAGTTTTCATGGAGTTAAGCAAGCAGATTCTCACACAGTGTTGTTTCATTACTTTTGATGAAGTTAAGCTTGTAGTTTCTCACATAGTGTTGTATCCCGAGTTTTCATGAAGATAAGCGCGTAGATTCACAAAAAGTGCTATATTGTTAGTTTTCATGAAATTAAGCATGAAGATCCTCACACAGTGTTGTATCGTTAGTTTTCATGAAGATAAGCATGTAGATTCTCATACAGTTTGGTATCATTAGTTTTCATCAAGCTAAGCATGTAGTTTCTCACACATTGTTGTATCCATAGTTTTCATGAAATTAAGCGCGTAGTTTCACAAACAGTGTTGTATCATTAGTTTTCATGGAGTTAAGCAAGCAGATTCTCACACAGTGTTGTATGGTTAGTTTTCATGAAGTTAAGCACATCGTTTCACAAACAGTGTTGTATCGTTAGTTTTCATGGAGTTAAGCAAGCAGATCCTCTCACAGTGTTGTATGGTTAGTTTTCATGAAATTAAGGACGTAGTTTCACAAACGATGTTGTATTGTTAGTTTTCATGAAGATAAGCATGTAGATTCTCATACAGTTTGGTATCATTAGTTTTCATCAAGCTAAGCATGTAGTTTCTCACTCAGTGTTGTATCCATAGTTTTCATGAAGTTAAGCTCTTAGTTTCACAAACAGTTTTGTATCGTTAGTTTTCATGGAGTTAAGCTTGTAGTTTCTCACACAGTGTTGTATCGTTAGTTTTCATGAAGTTAAGCACCTAGTTTCACAAACAGGGTTGTATCGTTAGTTTTCATGGAGTTAAGCAAGCAGATTCTCACACAGTGTTGTATGGTTAGTTTTCATGAAGTAAGGGCGTAGTTTCACAAACAGGGTTGTATAGTTAGTTTTCAATGAGTTAAGCGAGCAGATTCTCACACAGTGTTGTATCATTTTTTTCATGAAGTTAATTTTGTAGTTTCTCCCTGAGTGTTGTCTCGTTCGTTTTCATGAAGTTAAGCGCATAGTTTCACAAACAGTGTTGTATTGTTATTTTTCATGGAGTTAAGCAAGCAGATTCTCAGACAGTGTTGTTTCATTACTTTTCATGAAGTTAAGCTTGCAGTTTCTCACACAGTGTTGTATCCTGAATATTCACGAAGATAAGCGCGTAGATTCACAAAAAGTGCTGTATTGTTAGTTTTCATGAAATTAAGCATGAAGTTCCTCACACAGTGTTGTATCGTTCGTTTTCATGGAGTTAAGCAAGCAGATTCTCACACAGTGTTGTATGGTTAGTTTTCATGAAGTAAGGGCGTAGTTTCACAAAGTGTTGTATCGTTAGTTTTCAATGAGGTAAGCAAGCAGATTCTCACACAGTGTTGTATCATTAGTTTTCATGAAGGTAAGCTTGTAGTTTCTCACTGAGTGTTGTCTTGTTCGTTTTCATGAAGTTAAGCGCGTAGTTTCACAAACATTGTTGTATCGTTAGTTTTCATGGAGTTAAGCAAGCAGATTCTCACACAGTGTTGTATGGTAAGTTTTCATGAAGTTAAGCTTGTAGTTTCTCAGACAGTGTTGTATCCATAGTTTTCATGAAGGTAAGCGCGTAGTTTCACAAACAGTGTTGTATACGTAGTTTTCATGGAGTTAAGCAAGCAGATTCTCACACAGTGTTGTATTGTTAGTTTTCATGAAGTTAAGCTTGTAGTTTCTCACACAGTGTTGTATCCTTAGTTTTCATGAAGTTAAGCACGTAGTTTCACAAACAATGTTGTATCGTAAGTTTTCATGGAGTTAAGCAAGCGGATTCTCACACAGTGTTGTATGGTTAGTATTCAATAAGTTAAGCGTGTAGTTTCACAAACAGTGTTGTATCGTTAGTTTTCATGGAGTTAAGCAGGCAGATTCTCACACAGTGTTGTATCCATAGTTTTCATGAAGTTAAGGACGTAGTTTCACAAACTATGTTGTATCGTTAGTTTTCATGAAGATAAGCATGTAGATTCTCATACAGTTTTGTATTGTTAGAGTTCATCCAGTTAAGCATGTAGTTTCTCACACAGTGTTGTATCCATAGATTTCATGAAGTTAAGCGCGTAGCTTCACAAACAGTGTTGTATCGTTAGTTTTCATGGAGGTAAGCATGCAGATTCTCACACAGCGTTGTATCCTTAGTTTTCATGAAGTTAAGCATGTAGTTTCACAAACAGTGTTGTATCGTTAGTTTTCAAGGAGTTAAGCAAGCAGATTCTCACACAGTGTTGAATCGTTAGTTTTCATGGAGTTAAGCATGCAGATTCTCACACATTGTTGTATCCAAGTTTTCATGAAGGTAAGCGCGTAGTTTCACAAACAGTGTTGTATCGGTAGTTTTCATGGAGTTAAGCAAGCAGATTCTCACACAGTGTTGTATTGTTAGTTTTCATGAATTTGAGCTTGTAGGTTCTCACACAGTGTTGTATCCTTTGTTTTCATGAAGTTAAGCATGTAGTTTCACAAAAAGTGTTGTGTCGTTAGTTTTCATGGAGTTAAGCATGCAGATTCTCACACAGTGATGTATGGTTAGTATTCAATAAGTTAAGCGCATAGTTTCACAAAAGCTGTTGTATCGTTAGTTTGAAGGAGTTAAGCAAGCAGATTCTCACACAGTGTTGTATCCATAGTTTTCATGAAGGTAAGCGCATAGTTTCACAAACAGTGTTGTATCGGTAGTTTTCATGGAGTTAAGCAAGCAGATTCTCACACAGTGTTGTATCCTTAGTTTCATGAAGTTAAGCACGTAGTTTCACAAACAGTGTTGTATCGTTAGTTTTCATGGAGTTAAGCATGCAGATTCTCACACAGTGTTGTATGGTTAGTATTCAATAAGTTAAGCGCGTAGTTTCACAAACAGTGTTGTATCGTTAGTTTTCAAGGAGTTAAGCAAGCAGATACTCACACAGTGTTGTATCCTTAGTTTCATGAAGTTAAGCACGTAGTTTCACAAACAGTGTTGTATCGTTAGTTTTCATGGAGTTAAGCAAGCAGATTCTCACACAGTGTTGTATGGTTAGTTTTCATGAAGTTAAGGCCGTAGTTTCACAAACTATGTTGTATCATTAGTTTTCATGAAGATAAGCATGTAGATTCTTATACAGTTTGGTATCATTAGTTTTCATCAAGCTAAGCATGTAGTTTCTCACACAGTGTTGTATCCATAGTTTTCATGAACTTAAGCGTGTAGTTTCACAAACAGTGTTGTATCGTTAGTTTTTTTTTTTATCTAAAAATTTAATTTTTGCCCATGGTGGCCCATTACAATAACCCATCACTCTGGAAGCATTCTGGAGACTGAAGTAAGAGCACAAGCCTAGGCATATACTTAAACTACCTCAAACAGCAACTCAAAATTGTTGAATTAAACCACTGTCTTCTTTATCTTTCTTTCTTCCTTTTTTCTTTTTATTTGTTTTTCTTTTTCTTTTCCTTTTTCTTTTTTCTTTTTCCTCTCTTTCTTTTTTTTTTTTTAGGAAAGTTGTTTATATTCCCTGGCTATTCTTCCCCTGAAGGCCCAAAAAGAAGGAATTTTCTTTTTTTTTTGTGATTCTTTATATTTTGTTTTTTTTTTATTAATATTTTCTTTATTTTCCATTTTAAATTTAGATAAGAAACAAGGTTGCTTCACAAGTCAGTACGAGGTCCCTCTCCCTTTCCCTCCCCTCCTCCCGTGCCCTCCCCCCCATCCCCCCCCGTTATCCCCTCATTCTCCCAGGGAGCGTGAGGCCCTCCATGGGGGTGTCCATAGTCTGTCATTTCATATAGGGCAGGGCCTAGACCCTTCCCCAAGAGTTCAGGGTGAGAGTGCACCTCACATTGTTCTATGGGAGTCCAGAGACCGTGTGTATAGTTGGGATGGGTACTGATCTGCTGTCCAAGGCTCAATAGATTACCTAGGCCTCCTCACTGACACCCAGATTCAGGGTGTCTTGATCAGTCCCATGCTGGATTCCCAGGCTGATGCCTGGGATTCAAGAGTTAACCTTTGTCTGGTCAGCTGTTTCTGGGGGTTCAACCAGCCCAGTCTTAATCCCTTTGATCATCAGTCCTCCCTCTCTGATACTGGCTTTCTTGAGTTCAGCTCAGTACTTAACCAGCCAGTAAATGAAGTTTCTGTTTCCCAGACTCTCTGGCAAAACTAAATGGACAGAAACTCAACGCAATTCCTCTAAAATCAGGAACAAAACAAGGCTGTCCACTCTCTCCATACCTTTTCAACATGGTACTTGAAGTTCTAGCTATTGCCATACGACAACAAAGGGGGATCAAGGGGTTACAAATTGGGAAGGAAGAGGGCAAACTTTCACTGTTTGCAGACGATATGATAGTATACATCAATGACCCAAAAAACTCTGCCAGGGAACTCTTACAGCTGATTAACACCTTCAGTAAAGGGGCAGGCTACAAGATCAACTCAAGAAAATCAGTAGCCCTGCTATATACAGATGATAAAAGGGCTGAAAAAGAAATCAGAGAAACATCACCCTTTACAATTGCCACAAACAACATAACATACCATGGGGTAACTCGAACCACACAAGTGAAAGACCTGTATCATAAGAACTTTGAATCTTTAAAGAAAGAAATTAAAGAAGCCCTCTGAAAATGGAAAGATCTCGCAAGCTCTTCGATAGGTAGGATCAACGTAGTAAAAATGGCAATCCTGCCAAAAGCAATCTACAGATTCAATGCAATCCCCATTAAAATCCCAGCACAATTCTTCACAGACCTTGAAAGAACAATAATCAATTTTGTATGGAAAAACAAAAGACCCAGGATAGCCAAAACAACCCTGTTCAACAAGGCAACGTCCGGAGGCATCACCATCCCTGACCTCAAGCTCTATTATACAGCTATAATCCTGAAAACAGCTTGGTATTGGCACAAAAATAGACAGGTAGACCAATGGAATCGAATTGAAAACATAGGTATTAACCCACACATGTACGAACATCTGATCTTTGACAAAGAAGCTAAAAATATACAATGGAATAAAGAAAGCATCTTCAACAAATGGTGCTGGCATAATAGGAGACTGGCATGTAGAAGAATGCAGATCGATCCATGTTTATCACCATGCACAAAACTTAAGTCCAAATGGATCAAAGACCTCAACATAAATCCAGCCACTCTGAACCTCTTAGAAGAGAAAGTGGATGGTACCCTTGACCGAATTGGTACAGGAGACAGCTTCCTGAACATAACACCAGTAGTACAGATAGTGAGATCAACAATTAAAAATGGGACCTCCTGAAACTGAGAAGCTTCAGTAAGGCAAAGGACACAGTCAGCAAGACAAAAAGGCAGCCCACAGAATGGGTAAAATATTCACTAATCCCACATCGGACAGAGGGTTGATTTCCAAAATTTACAAAGAACTCAAAAGCAAGTCTTCAAAACACCAAAGGACCCAATTAAAAAGTGGCTGCAGAACTAAATAGAGAGTTTTCAATAGAGGAGTCTAAAATGGCTGAGAGGCACTCGAGAAAGTGCTCAACATCCTTAGCCATCCGGGAAATGCAAACCAAAACAACTCTGAGATACCTTCTCACTCCTGTCACAATGGCTAAAATCAAATACACCAATGACAATT
>NW_024433778.1:0-642 GCF_017639785.1 Mesocricetus auratus | reverse complement strand
TTCAATAAGGTGTACGTGTTGAATCTCACACAGCGTTGTATCCTTAGTTTTCAATAAGTTGCAAGTGTAGATTCTCACACAGCGATGTATTGCTAGTTTTCAATAAGGTACACGTGTATAATCTCACACATCATTTTATCGTTAGTTTTCAATAAGGTATATGTGTAGAATCTCACACAGCATTGTATCTTTAGTTTTCAATAAGTTACACGTGTAGATTATCACACAGCCTTGTAGCGTTAGTTTTCAATAAGTTACAAGGGGAGAATGGGACACAGGACACAGTGTTGTGTCATTGGTTTCAATAATTTACACGTGTAGTTTCTCGCACAGTGTTGGATCATTAGTTTTCAATAAGTTGCACATGTAGAATCTCACACAGCATTGTATCATTAGTTTCAAGAAGTTACGAATATAAATTCTCACACAATGTTGTATCGCTGGTTTTCAAGTAGTTAAACTTATAGATTCTCACACAGTATTGTATCGTTAGTTTTCAATAAGTTACACGTTTAGATTCACACACTTTGTTGTATCTTTAGTTTTCCACAAGTTACACGTGTAGATACTTACACAGTGTTGTATCGTTAGTTTTCAAGAAGTTATGCATGTAGTTCCTCACACAGTGTAGTATTGATCATT
>NW_024433777.1:0-836 GCF_017639785.1 Mesocricetus auratus | reverse complement strand
CATGTAGTTCCTCACTCAGTGTTGTATGTGTATTTTTCATGAAGTTAAGCAAGTAGTTTCTCAAACAATGTTGTCTCGTTAGGTTTCATGAACATAAGCATGTAGAGTCTCAAACAGTTTGGTATCGTAAGTTTTCATGAAATTAAGCATGTAGTTTCTCACACAGTGTTGTATCGTTAGTTTTCATCAAATTAAGCATGTAGTTTCTCACACAGTGTTGTATGTGTATTTTTCATGAAGTTAAGCAAGTAGTTACATAAACAATGTTGTATCGTTAGTTTTCATGAACATAAGCATGTAGAGTCTCAAACAGTTTGGTATCGTAAGTTTTCGTGAATGTAAGCATGTAGTTTCTCACACAGTGTTGTATGTGTATTTTTCATGAAGTTAAGCACATAGTTTCACAAACAATGTTGTATCGTTAGTTTTCATGAACATAAGCATGTAGAGTCTCAAAGAGTTTGGTATCTTTAGTTTTCATCAAGTTAAGCATTTTGTTTCTCAATCAGTATTGTATCGATAGTTTTCATGAAGTTAATCAAGTAGTTTCACAAACAAACTTGTATCGTTAGTTTTCATGAACATAAGCATGTAGTGTCTCAAACAGTTTGGTATCGTTAGTTTTCATCAAGTTAAGCATGTTGTTTGTCAAACACTATTGTATCGAAAGTTTTCGTGAAGTTAAGCAGGGAGTTTCACCACCAGTGTTTATCGTAAGTTTTCATGAATTTAAGCATGTAGTTTTCGCACAGTGTTGCATTGGTAGTTTTCATGAAGTTAAGCAGGTAGATACACAAACAGTGTTGTATCGTTACTTTTCATGGAGTTAAGTGCTG
>NW_024433776.1:0-3405 GCF_017639785.1 Mesocricetus auratus | reverse complement strand
TGAGGGCTGAAATCAACAAAGTAGAAAACAGGAAAACAATACAAAGAATCAATGCAACGAAGAGTTGGTTCTTTGAGAAAATCAACAAGATAGACAAACCTTTGTCCAAACTTACCAAACAGCAGAGAGTGAACACGCAAATTAACAAAATCAGAAATGAAAAGGGGGACATAACAACAGACTCTGAGGAAATCCAGAGAATCATTAGGTCATACTTTGAAAACCTGTACTCCACAAAATTCGAAAATTTAAAGGAAATGGATGACTTCCTGGACAGCTATCATTTGCCAAAACTAAATCAAGAACAGATAAGCAATTTAAATAGACCTATAACCCCTATGGAAATAGAAGCTGTCATCAAAAGTCTCCCAACCAAAAAAAGTCCAGGTCCAGATGGCCTCAGTGCAGAATTCTACCACAAATTCAAAGAACAGCTTATACCAATTCTTCTCAAAGTGTTCCACACAATAGAAGCAGAAGGGTCTTTGCCAAACTCTTTCTATGAGGCTTCAATAACCTTGATCCCCAAGCCACACAAAGATACAACCAAGAAAGAGAACTTCAGACCAATATCCCTCATGAACATTGATGCAAAAATACTCAATAAAATACTGGCAAATCGGAGCCAAGAACACATCAAAACAATCATTCACCACGATCAAGTAGGTTTCATCCCAGGGATGCAGGGATGGTTCAACATACGAAAATCCATCAACGTAATCCACCATATAAACAAGCTGAAAAACAAAAATCACATGATCATCTCACTAGATGCTGAAAAAGCCTTTGACAAAATCCAACACCCCTTCATGATAAAGGTCTTGGAGAGATCTTGGATAACAGGGACATACTTAAACATAATAAAAGCCATATACAGTAAACCAACAGCCAACATCAAACTAAATGGACAGAAACTCAACGCAATTCCTCTAAAATCAGGAACAAAACAAGGCTGTCCACTCTCTCCATACCTTTTCAACATGGTACTTGAAGTTCTAGCTATAGCCATACGACAACAAAGGGGGATCAAGGGGATACAAATTGGGAAGGAAGAAGTCAAACTTTCACTGTTTGCAGATGATATGATAGTTTACATCAATGACCCAAAGAACTCTACCAGGGAGCTCTTACAGCTGATTAACACCTTCAGCAAAGTGGCAGGTTACAAGAACAACTCAAGAAAGTCAGTAGCCCTACTATATACAGATGATAAAAGGGCTGAAAGAGAAATCAGAGAAACATCACCCTTTACAATTGCCACAAACAACATAAAATACCTTGGGGTAACGCTAACCAAACAAGTGAAAGACCTGTATCGTAAGAACTTTGAATCTTTAAAGAAAGAAATTAAAGAAGCCCTCAGAAAATGGAAAGATCTCCCATGCTCTTGGATAGGTAGGATCAATGTAGTAAAAATGGCAATCCTGCCAAAAGCAATCTACAGATTCAATGCTATCCCCATTAAAATCCCAGCACAATTCTTCACAGACCTTGAAAGAACAATAATCAATTTTGTATGGAAAAACAAAAGACCCAGGATAGCCAAAACAACCCTGTTCAACAAGGCAACGTCCGGAGGCATCACTATCCCTGACCTCAAGCTCTATTATAGAGCTATAGTCCTGAAAACAGCTTGGTATTGGCACAAAAATAGACAGGCAGACCAATGGAATCGAATTGAAAATCCGGGTATTAACCCACACACGTACGAACATCTGATCTTTGACAAAGAAGCTAAAAATATACAATGGAATAAAGAAAGCATCTTCAACAAATGGTGCTGGCATAATTGGAGACTGGCATGTAGAAAAATGCGGATCGATCCATGTTTATCGCCATGCACAAAACTTAAGTCCAAATGGATCAATGACCTCAACATAAATCCAGCCACACTGAACCTCTTAGAAGAGAAAGTGGGTGGTACCCTTGAAAGAATTGGTACAGGAGACAGCTTCCTGAACATAACACCAATAGCACAGACAGTGAGATCAACAATTAATAAATGGGACCTACTGAAACTGAGAAGCTTCTGTAAGGCAAAGGACACAGTCAGCAAGACAAAAAGGCAGCCCACAGAATGGGAAAAAATATTCACTAATCCCACATCTGACAGAGGGTTGATCTCCAAAATTTACAAAGAACTCAAGAAGCAAGTCTCCAAAACAGCAAAGGACCCAATTAAGAAGTGGGCTGCAGAACTAAATAGAGAGTTTTCAATAGAGGAGTCTAAAATGGCTGAGAGGCACTTGAGAAAGTGCTCAACATCCTTAGCCATCCGGGAAATGCAAATCAAAGCAACTCTGGGATACCATCTCACTCCTGTCAGAATGGCTAAAATCAAAAACACCAATGACAATTTATGCTAGAGAGGATGTGGTGAAAGGGGGACACTCCTCCATTGCTGGTGGGAGTGGCAACTGGTTCAGCCACTTTGGAAAGCAGTATGGAGATTCCTCAGAAAAATGGGAATAAACCTACCACAAGACCCAGCAACTCCACTCTTAGGCATATATCCAAAAGATGCCCATTCATATAACAAAGATGTCTGTTCCACTATGTTCTTAGCAGCTTTATTTGTAATAGCCAGAACTTGGAAGCAACCTAGATGTCCCTCACCCGAAGAAGGGATAGAGAAAATGTGGTTCATCTACACAATGGAGTACTATTCAGCAGAAAAAAATAATGGAATCATGAGATTCGCAGGCAAATGGATGACACTAGAAGAAACCATCCTGAGTGAGGTAACCCAGTCACAAAAAGAGAAACATGGCATGTACTCTCTCATATATGGATTTTAGACATAGATCTGGGGAGTGCCAGCCTACAATCCTATTGCCAGAGAGTCTGGGAAACAGAAACTTCATTTACTGGCTGGTTAAGTACTGAGCTGAACTCAAGAAAGCCAGTATCAGAGAGGGAGGACTGATGATCAAAGGGATTAAGACTGGGCTGGTTGAACCCCCAGAAACAGCTGACCAGACAAAGGTTAACTCTTGAATCCCAGGCATCAGCCTGGGAATCCAGCATGGGACTGATCAAGAACCCCTGAATCTGGGTGTCAGTGAGGAGGCCTAGGTAATCTATTGAGCCTTGGACAGCAGATCAGTACCCATCCCAAGTATACACACGGTCTCTGGACTCCCATAGAACAATGTGAGGTGCACTCTCACCCTGAACTCTTGGGGAAGGGTCTAGGCCCTGCCCTATATGAAATGACAGACTATGGACACCCCCATGGAGGGCCTCACCCTCCCTGGGGGAATGAGGGATAACGGGGGGGATGGCGGGAGGGCACGGGAGGAGGGGAGGGAAAGGGAGAGGGACCTCGTACTGACTTGTGAAGCAACCTTGTTTCTTATCTAAATTTAAAATGGAAAATAAAAAAATATTAATTAAAAAAATAAA
>NW_024433775.1:0-2265 GCF_017639785.1 Mesocricetus auratus | reverse complement strand
TTTTTTTTTAATCATTTTTTATTTTAATTTTAAATAGCTTGTTTTACATGTCAATTCCAGTTCCCTCTCCCTCCCCTCCTCCCGCACTCCCCTTCCACCCTCCCTCCCACCCTATTGCCAAATCCTTCCACATAGGGGATGTCTAGAGTCTATCATTTTACTCTTGGTAGGGTCAAGGCACTCCCCTAAGAGTCCAGGCTGAGCGAGCATCTCTCTTTGTGCTATAGGCACATGAAGACAGATTGTATACCAGGGATAGACACTGATCCACAGCTCAGAGCCCCATAGGTTGCCCAGGCCTTCTCACTGACACTCACATTTGGGGGGTCCAGATCAGTCCCTTTCTGGCCTCCTCACTGTCGGTCTGGGGTCCAAGAGCACTCCCCTGTTCAGATCAGCTGTCTCTGCTGGTTTTGCCAGCCTATTCTTTGCCAATTTGCTCATCACTCCTCTCTCTCTGTCACTGGGTTCCTTGGGTTCAGTTCAGTGCTTAGTTGTGTGTTTGCCTCTGCTTCCATCAGTCACAGGATGAAGGCTCCCGGATAGTTATAGACATCAAGTTCATTATCAGGAATGGGCATTCGAGGTGGTCCTTCCACTATTGCTTAGCTTGTCAATTGATGTTATACCTTTAGATCACTCGAGGTCACTCTGGTGCCTGATCTGTCTTCAATCCTATGATTCCCTCTTCCCCCTATTTTACCCCCACCCCCTCAACTTCCTGTTCCCCCATGACCAACTCCCTTCCTCTTTACCCCCTCTATTCTTCCCAGGTCCCACTACCCCCCCTCGCCCTGTTCCCCATCCATTCAGAGGATCTTGTCTCCATCCTCTTCTCTTGGGCACTATGCATATATGCATATCTTTTAGGTTCTTTCCTGTTTCCCAGACTCTCTATCTGTGGAAGTGCAGACTGGCACTATCCTGATCCATATTTAAAATCCATATATGAGTGAGTACATACCATGTTTGTCATTTTGCGACTGGGTTACCTCACTCAGGATGGTTTCTTCCAGTGCTATCCATTTCCCTGCGAATTTCAAGATTCCATTGTTTTTTTCTGCTGAGTAATACTCCATTGTGTAACTGTACCACATTTTCTCTATCCACTCTTCAGTTGAGGGGCATCTAGGTTGCTTCCAGGTTCTGGCTATTACAAACAATGCTGCTATGAACATAGTGGAGCAGATGCCCTTGTTGTATGAACCTGCCTCATTTGGATAAATGCCTAAGAGTGGAATTGCTGGGTCTAGTGGTAGATTAATTCCCATTTTCCTGAGGAATCTCCATACTGATTTCCAAAGAGGCTGTATGAGTCGGCATTCCCACCAGCAGTGGAGGAGTGTTCCTCTCTCTCCACATCCTCTCCAGCATAAATTGTCTTTGGTGTTTTTGATTCTAGCCATTCTGACAGGAGTAAGATGGTATCTCAGAGTTGTTTTGATTTGCATTTCCCTGATGGCTAAGGATGTTGAGCACTTTCTTAAGTGTCTCTTGGCCATTTTAGCCTCCTCTACTGAGAATTCTCTATTTAGCTCTGTACCCCACCTTTCAAGTGGATCCTTTGGTGTTTTGGAGACTTGTTTCTTGAGTTCTTTGTAAATTTTGGAGATTAGCCCTCTGTCAGATGTAGGGTTAGGGAATATCTTTTCCCATTCTGTGGCCTGCCTTTTTGTCTTTTTGATTGTGTCCTTTGCCTTACAGAAGCTTTTTAGTTTCAGAAGGTCCCATTTGTTAATTGTTGATCTCAGTGCCTGTGCCACTGGTGTTATGTTTAGGAAGTGGTCTCCTGTACCAACTCGTTGAAGAGTATCTCCCACTTTCTCTTCTAAAAGTTTCAGTGTGGCTGGATGTATGTTGAGATCTTTGATCCATTTGGACTTAAGTTTTGTACAAGGCGATAAACATGGATCTATCTGCAGTCTTCTGCATACCATTACCCAGTTATGCCAGCACCATTTGTTGAAGATGCTTTCTTTTTTCCACTGTACAGTTTTAGCTTCTTTGTCAAAAATCAGGTGTTCATAGGTGTGTGGGTTAAAATTAGGGCTTTCGATTCGGTTCCATTGGTCTACCTGCCTATTTTTGTGCCAATACCAAACTGTTTTCAGGACTATAGCTCTATAATAGAGCTTGAAGTCAGGTATGGTGATGCCCCCTGAAGTTCCTTTATTGTATAGGGATGCTTTGGCTATCCTGGGCCTTTTGTTTTTCCATATAAAGTTGATTAATGTTCCTTCCAGGTCCTTGAAGAATTGTGAAGGA
>NW_024433774.1:0-67241 GCF_017639785.1 Mesocricetus auratus | reverse complement strand
TTACCATATAACACTGTACTAGAAACTACGTGCTTAACGTCATGAAAACTAACAACACAACACAGTATGTGAAACTAAGTGCTTAACTTCTTCAAGACTAACCATACAACACCGTGTGTGAATCTATGTGCTCAACTTCATGAAAACTTACCATATAACACTGTACTAGAAACTACATGCTTAACTTCATGAAAACTAACGACAAAACAAGTATGGGAAACTAAGTGCTTAACTTCTTCAAAAGTAACGTCACAGCACTGTGTGTGAAACTACATGCTTAACTTCTTCAAAACTAACGATAAAACACTGTGCATGAAAGTTTGTGCTTAACTTCATAAAATCCAACTATATAACACTATACGAGAAACTACATACTTAACTTCATGAAAAGTAACGATACAACAATGTGTGTGAAACTGTTTGCTTAACATCTTCAAAAGAAACGATACAACACTGTGTGTGAGACTATCTGCTTAACGTCATGAGAACCTATTATATAACACTGTATAATAAATTTCTTGTTTAAATTCTTCAAAACTAAAGTTACAACACTGCGTGTGAAACTGCATCCTTAAGTTCTTCAAAACTAACTACAAACCACTGTGTGTAAAACTATGTGCTTAACTTCATGAAATCCAACTATATAATACTATATGAGAAACTACGTATAAAACATCATAAAAACTAACAATACAACACTGTTTGTGAAACTACATGCTTACCTTCATGAAATTTAACTGTATAACACTGTATTAGAAGCTACTTGCTTATCTTCCTCGAAACTAACGATACAACACTGTGTGCGAAACTATGTGCTTAACTTCATGAAACCTATCTATATAACACTATATGAGAAACTACGTACTTAAATTCATGAAAACTAATGATACAACAGTGTATGCGAAACTATGTGATTAACTACATGAGAACTTACCATATAACACTGTGTTAGAAACTGTGTGCTTAACTTATTCAAAACTAACTTTACAACACTGTGTGTGAAACTACATGCTTAACTTCTTCAAACTAACGATACAACACAGTGTGTGGAACTATGTGCTCAACTTCATGAGAACTAACCATTTAACACTGTACTAGAAACTACGTGCTTTACGTCATGAAAACTAACGACACAGCACAGTATGTGAAACTAAGTGCTTAACTTCTTCAAAACTAACAATACAACACTGTGTGAGAAACTACACACTTAACTTCTTCAAAACTAACCATACACCACTGTGAGAGAGACTATGGGCTCAACTTCATGAGAACTTACCATATAACACTGTATTAGAAACTACGTGCTTAACTTCATGAAAACTAAGGATACAACACTGTATGTGAAACTATGTGCTTAACTACATGAGAACCCACCATGTAACACTGTATAAGAAACTACGTGCTTAACTTCTTCAAAACTAACGTTACAACACTATGTGTGAAACTATATGCTTAACTTCTTCAAAACTAACGATACAACACTGTGCGTGAAACAATGTGCTTAATTTCATGAAATTCAACTATATAACACGATATGAGAAACTACGTACTTAACTTCATGAAAACTAATGATACAACACTGTGTGTGAAACTATGTGCTTAACTACATGAGAACCTGCCATATAACACTGTATAAGAAACTACATGCTTAACTTCTTCAAAGCTAACAATACAACACTGTGTGAAACTATGTGCTTAACTTCATGAAATCCAACTATATAACACTATATGTGAAACTACGTACTTAACTTCATGGAAACTAATGATACAACAGTGTATGTGACACTTTGTGCTTAACTATATGAGAACCTACCATATAACACTCTATAAGAAACTACGTGCTTAACTTCTTCAAAATTAACGTTACAACACTGTGTGTGAAACTACATGCTTAAATTCTTCAAAACTAACGATACAACACTGTGCGTGACACTATGTGCTTAACTTCATGAATTCCAACTATATAACACTATATGAGAATCTATGTACTTAACTTCATGAAAACTAACAATACAAAACTGCCTGTGAAACTATGTTCTCTTCTTCATGAGACCTTACCATATAACACTGTATCAGAAACTACGTGCTTAACTTCATGAAAAGTAACGACACAACACAGTATGTGAAACTAAGTGCTTAACTCCTTCAAATCTAACGATACAACACTGTATGTGAAACTTGTGATTAACTTCATGAGAACTTACCATATAACCCTGTGTTAGGAACTGCATGCTTAACTTCTTCAAACCTAATTTTACAACACTGTGTGTGAATCTACATGCTTAACTTCTTCAAAACTAACGATACAACACTGTGCGTGAAACTATTTGCTTAACTTCATGAAACCCAACTGTATAACACTATATGAGAAACTACGACTTAACTTCATGAAAACTAACCATACAACACTGTGTGTGAAACTATGTGCTTAACTTCTTCAAAACTAACAATACAAAACTGTATGTGAAAGTATGTGCTTAATTACATGAGAACCTACCATATAACACTGTATAAGAAACTACGTGCTTAACTTCTTCAAAACTAACGTTACAACACTGTGTGTGAAACTACATGCTTACCTTCTTCAAAACTAACGATACACCACTGTGCGTGAAACTATGTGCTCAACTTCATGAGAACTTACCATATAACACTGTTTTAGAAACTACGTGCTTAACTTCTAGAAAAGTAAAGACACAACACAGTATATGAAACTAAGTGCTTAAATTCTTCAAAACTAACGATACAACACTGTATGTGAAACTAAGTGCTTAACTTCTTCAAAATTAACGATACAACACTGTATGTGAAACTATGTGCTTAACTACATGAGAACCTACCATATAACACTGTATAATAAACTACGTGCTTAATTTCTTCAAAACTAACGTTACAACACTGTGTGTGAAACTACATGCTTAACTTCTTCAAAACTAACAATGCAACACTGTGTGTGAAACTTTGTGCTTAACTTCATGAAATCCAACTATGTTACACTATATGAGACACTACGTACTTAACTTCATGAAAACTAACGATACAACACAGTCTGCGAAACATCGTGCTAAACTTCATGAAATCTAACTATATAATACGACATGAGAATCTACGTACTTAACATCATGAAAACTAATGATACAACACTGTATGTGAAACTATGAGCTTAACTACATGAGAATCTACCATGTAACACTGTATAAGAAACTACGTGCTTAACTTCATGAAAACTAACGACACAACACAGTATGAGAAACTAAGTGCTTAACTTCTTCAAAATTAACAATATAACACTGTGTGTGAAACTATGTGCTTAACTTCATGAAATCTAACTATATAACAATATATGTGAAACTACGTGCTTAACTTCATGAAAACTAAAGACAAAACACATAATGTGAAACTAAGTGCTTAACTTCTTCAAAACTAAAGATACAACATTGTATGTGAAACTATGTGCTTAACTACATGAGAAACTACCATATAACACTGTATAATAAACTTCGTGATTAACTTCTTCAAAACTAAAGGTACAACACTGTGTGTGAATCTGCATCCTTAACTTCTTCAAAATTAACTATACACCACTGTGTGTGAACCTATGTGCTTATCTTCATGAAATCCAACTATATAACACTATATGAGAAAGTACGTACTTAACTTCATGAAAACTAATGATACAACTCTGTATGTGAAACTATGTGCTTAACTACATGAGAACCTACCATATAACACTGTATTAGAAACTACGTGCTAAACTTTTTCAAAACTAACGTTACAACACTGTGTGTGAAACTACATGCCTATGTTCTTCAAAACTAACGATACAACACTGTGTGTGAAAATATGTGCTTAACTTCATGAAATCCATTTATATAACACTATATGTGAAACTACTTACTTAACTTCATGAAAACTAACGATACAACACTGTCTGCGAAACTTCGTGCTTAACTTCATGAAATCTAACTATATAACACTGTATGAGAATCTATGTACTTAACTTCATGAAAACTAATGATACAACACTGTATGTGAAACTATGTGCTTAACTGCATGAGAAACTACCATATAACACTGTATAAGAAACTACATGCTTAACTTCATGAAAATTAACGACACAACACAGTATGTGAAACTAAGTTCTTAACTTCTTCAAAACTAACAATATAACACTGTGTGTGAAAATATGTGCTTAACTTCATGAAATCCAACTATATAACACTATATGTGAAACTACGTACTTAACTTCATGAAAACTAATGATACAACACTGTATGTGAAACTATGTGCTGAACTACATGAGAACCTACCATATAACACTGTATAAGAAACTACGTGCTTAACTTCTTCAAAACTAACGTTACAACACTGTGTGTGAAGCTACATGCTTAACTTCTTCAAACCTAACGATACAACACTGTGTGTGAAACTATGTGACTAACTTTATGAAATCTAACTATATAAAACTATATGAGAAACTACGTACTTAACTTGATGAAAACTTACGATACAACACAGTCTTCGAAACTACGTGCTTAACTTCATGAAATCTATCTATATAACACTACATGAGAAACAATGCACTTAACTTCATGAAAACTAATGATACAACAGTGTATGTGAAACTATGTGCTTAACTACATAAAAACCTACCATATAACACTGTATAAGAAACAACATGCTTAACTTCTTCAAAACTAACGATACAACACTGTGTGTGAAACTATGTGCTCAACTTCATGAGAACTTACCATATAACACTGTACTAGAAACTACGTGCTTAACGTCATGAAAACTAACAACACAACACAGTATGTGAAACTAAGTGCTTAACTTCTTCAAGACTAACCATACAACACCGTGTGTGAATCTATGTGCTCAACTTCATGAAAACTTACCATATAACACTGTACTAGAAACTACATGCTTAACTTCATGAAAACTAACGACAAAACAAGTATGGGAAACTAAGTGCTTAACTTCTTCAAAAGTAACGTCACAGCACTGTGTGTGAAACTACATGCTTAACTTCTTCAAAACTAACGATAAAACACTGTGCATGAAAGTTTGTGCTTAACTTCATAAAATCCAACTATATAACACTATACGAGAAACTACATACTTAACTTCATGAAAAGTAACGATACAACAATGTGTGTGAAACTGTTTGCTTAACATCTTCAAAAGAAACGATACAACACTGTGTGTGAGACTATCTGCTTAACGTCATGAGAACCTATTATATAACACTGTATAATAAATTTCTTGTTTAAATTCTTCAAAACTAAAGTTACAACACTGCGTGTGAAACTGCATCCTTAAGTTCTTCAAAACTAACTACAAACCACTGTGTGTAAAACTATGTGCTTAACTTCATGAAATCCAACTATATAATACTATATGAGAAACTACGTATAAAACATCATAAAAACTAACAATACAACACTGTTTGTGAAACTACATGCTTACCTTCATGAAATTTAACTGTATAACACTGTATTAGAAGCTACTTGCTTATCTTCCTCGAAACTAACGATACAACACTGTGTGCGAAACTATGTGCTTAACTTCATGAAACCTATCTATATAACACTATATGAGAAACTACGTACTTAAATTCATGAAAACTAATGATACAACAGTGTATGCGAAACTATGTGATTAACTACATGAGAACTTACCATATAACACTGTGTTAGAAACTGTGTGCTTAACTTATTCAAAACTAACTTTACAACACTGTGTGTGAAACTACATGCTTAACTTCTTCAAACTAACGATACAACACAGTGTGTGGAACTATGTGCTCAACTTCATGAGAACTAACCATTTAACACTGTACTAGAAACTACGTGCTTTACGTCATGAAAACTAACGACACAGCACAGTATGTGAAACTAAGTGCTTAACTTCTTCAAAACTAACAATACAACACTGTGTGAGAAACTACACACTTAACTTCTTCAAAACTAACCATACACCACTGTGAGAGAGACTATGGGCTCAACTTCATGAGAACTTACCATATAACACTGTATTAGAAACTACGTGCTTAACTTCATGAAAACTAAGGATACAACACTGTATGTGAAACTATGTGCTTAACTACATGAGAACCCACCATGTAACACTGTATAAGAAACTACGTGCTTAACTTCTTCAAAACTAACGTTACAACACTATGTGTGAAACTATATGCTTAACTTCTTCAAAACTAACGATACAACACTGTGCGTGAAACAATGTGCTTAATTTCATGAAATTCAACTATATAACACGATATGAGAAACTACGTACTTAACTTCATGAAAACTAATGATACAACACTGTGTGTGAAACTATGTGCTTAACTACATGAGAACCTGCCATATAACACTGTATAAGAAACTACATGCTTAACTTCTTCAAAGCTAACAATACAACACTGTGTGAAACTATGTGCTTAACTTCATGAAATCCAACTATATAACACTATATGTGAAACTACGTACTTAACTTCATGGAAACTAATGATACAACAGTGTATGTGACACTTTGTGCTTAACTATATGAGAACCTACCATATAACACTCTATAAGAAACTACGTGCTTAACTTCTTCAAAATTAACGTTACAACACTGTGTGTGAAACTACATGCTTAAATTCTTCAAAACTAACGATACAACACTGTGCGTGACACTATGTGCTTAACTTCATGAATTCCAACTATATAACACTATATGAGAATCTATGTACTTAACTTCATGAAAACTAACAATACAAAACTGCCTGTGAAACTATGTTCTCTTCTTCATGAGACCTTACCATATAACACTGTATCAGAAACTACGTGCTTAACTTCATGAAAAGTAACGACACAACACAGTATGTGAAACTAAGTGCTTAACTCCTTCAAATCTAACGATACAACACTGTATGTGAAACTTGTGATTAACTTCATGAGAACTTACCATATAACCCTGTGTTAGGAACTGCATGCTTAACTTCTTCAAACCTAATTTTACAACACTGTGTGTGAATCTACATGCTTAACTTCTTCAAAACTAACGATACAACACTGTGCGTGAAACTATTTGCTTAACTTCATGAAACCCAACTGTATAACACTATATGAGAAACTACGACTTAACTTCATGAAAACTAACCATACAACACTGTGTGTGAAACTATGTGCTTAACTTCTTCAAAACTAACAATACAAAACTGTATGTGAAAGTATGTGCTTAATTACATGAGAACCTACCATATAACACTGTATAAGAAACTACGTGCTTAACTTCTTCAAAACTAACGTTACAACACTGTGTGTGAAACTACATGCTTACCTTCTTCAAAACTAACGATACACCACTGTGCGTGAAACTATGTGCTCAACTTCATGAGAACTTACCATATAACACTGTTTTAGAAACTACGTGCTTAACTTCTAGAAAAGTAAAGACACAACACAGTATATGAAACTAAGTGCTTAAATTCTTCAAAACTAACGATACAACACTGTATGTGAAACTATGTGCTTAATTACGTGAGAACCTACCACATAAAACTGTATAATAAACTATGTGCTTAACGTCTTCAAAACTAACGATACAACACTGTGTGTGTAACTTCATGCTTAACTTCTTCAAAACTACGATACAAAACTGTGCGTGAAACTATGTGCTTAACTTCATGAAATCTAAATATATAACACTATATGAGAAACAAAGTACTTAACTTAATGAAAACTAATGATACAACAGTGTATTTGAAACTATGTGCTTAACTACATGAGAACCTACCATATAACACTGTATAAGAAACTACATGCTTAACTTCTTCAAAGCAAACGATACAACACTGTATGTGAAACTACATGCTTAACTTCTTCAAAACTAACGATAAAACACTGTATGTGAAACTATGTGCTTAACTACAGGAGAACCTACCATATAACACTGTATAAGAAACTACATGCTTAACTTCTTCAAAGCTAACAATACAACACTGTGTGAAACTATGTGCTTAACTTCATGAAATCCAACTATATAACACTATATGTGAAACTACGTACTTAACTTCATGGAAACTAATGATACAACAGTGTATGTGACACTTTGTGCTTAACTATATGAGAACCTACCATATAACACTCTATAAGAAACTACGTGCTTAACTTCTTCAAAATTAACGTTACAACACTGTGTGTGAAACTACATGCTTAAATTCTTCAAAACTAACGATACAACACTGTGTGTGACACTATGTGCTTAACTTCATGAATTCCAACTATATAACACTATATGAGAATCTATGTACTTAACTTCATGAAAACTAACAATACAAAACTGCCTGTGAAACTATGTTCTCTTCTTCATGAGACCTTACCATATAACACTGTATCAGAAACTACGTGCTTAACTTCATGAAAAGTAACGACACAACACAGTATGTGAAACTAAGTGCTTAACTCCTTCAAATCTAACGATACAACACTGTATGTGAAACTTGTGATTAACTTCATGAGAACTTACCATATAACCCTGTGTTAGGAACTGCATGCTTAACTTCTTCAAACCTAATTTTACAACACTGTGTGTGAATCTACATGCTTAACTTCTTCAAAACTAACGATACAACACTGTGCGTGAAACTATTTGCTTAACTTCATGAAACCCAACTGTATAACACTATATGAGAAACTACGACTTAACTTCATGAAAACTAACCATACAACACTGTGTGTGAAACTATGTGCTTAACTTCTTCAAAACTAACAATACAAAACTGTATGTGAAAGTATGTGCTTAATTACATGAGAACCTACCATATAACACTGTATAAGAAACTACGTGCTTAACTTCTTCAAAACTAACGTTACAACACTGTGTGTGAAACTACATGCTTACCTTCTTCAAAACTAACGATACACCACTGTGCGTGAAACTATGTGCTCAACTTCATGAGAACTTACCATATAACACTGTTTTAGAAACTACGTGCTTAACTTCTAGAAAAGTAAAGACACAACACAGTATATGAAACTAAGTGCTTAAATTCTTCAAAACTAACGATACAACACTGTATGTGAAACTATGTGCTTAATTACGTGAGAACCTACCACATAAAACTGTATAATAAACTATGTGCTTAACGTCTTCAAAACTAACGATACAACACTGTGTGTGTAACTTCATGCTTAACTTCTTCAAAACTACGATACAAAACTGTGCGTGAAACTATGTGCTTAACTTCATGAAATCTAAATATATAACACTATATGAGAAACAAAGTACTTAACTTAATGAAAACTAATGATACAACAGTGTATTTGAAACTATGTGCTTAACTACATGAGAACCTACCATATAACACTGTATAAGAAACTACATGCTTAACTTCTTCAAAGCAAACGATACAACACTGTGTGTGAAACTACATGCTTAACTTCTTCAAAACTAACGATAAAACACTGTGCGTGAAACTATGTGCTTAACTACAGGAGAACCTACCATATAACACTGTATAAGAAACTACATGCTTAACTTCTTCAAAGCTAACAATACAACACTGTGTGAAACTATGTGCTTAACTTCATGAAATCCAACTATATAACACTATATGTGAAACTACGTACTTAACTTCATGGAAACTAATGATACAACAGTGTATGTGACACTTTGTGCTTAACTATATGAGAACCTACCATATAACACTCTATAAGAAACTACGTGCTTAACTTCTTCAAAATTAACGTTACAACACTGTGTGTGAAACTACATGCTTAAATTCTTCAAAACTAACGATACAACACTGTGCGTGACACTATGTGCTTAACTTCATGAATTCCAACTATATAACACTATATGAGAATCTATGTACTTAACTTCATGAAAACTAACAATACAAAACTGCCTGTGAAACTATGTGCTCTTCTTCATGAGACCTTATCATATAATACTGTATTAGAAACTACGTGCTTAACTTCATGAAAAGTAACGACACAACACAGTATGTGAAACTAAGTGCTTAACTTCTTCAAATCTAACGATACAACACTGTATGTGAAACTATGTGATTAACTTCATGAGAACTTACCATATAACACTGTATTAGAAACTGCATGCTTAACTTCTTCAAACCTAATTTTACAACACTGTGTGTGAATCTACATGCTTAACTTCTTCAAAACTAACTATACAACACTGTGTGTGAAACTATTTGCTTAACTTCATGAAACCTAACTGTATAACACTATATGAGAAACTACGACTTAACTTCATGAAAACTAACCATACAACACTGTGTGTGAAACTATGTGCTTAACTTCTTCAAAACTAACAATACAACACTGTATGTGAAAGTATGTGCTTAATTACATGAGAACCTACCATATAACACTGTATAAGAAACTACGTGCTTAACTTCTTCAAAACTAACGTTACAACACTGTGTGTGAAACTACATGCTTACCTTCTTCAAAACTAACGATACACCACTGTGCGTGAAACTATGTGCTCAACTTCATGAGAACTTACCATATAACACTGTTTTAGAAACTACGTGCTTAACTTCTAGAAAAGTAAAGACACAACACAGTATATGAAACTAAGTGCTTAAATTCTTCAAAACTAACGATACAACACTGTATGTGAAACTATGTGCTTAATTACGTGAGAACCTACCACATAAAACTGTATAATAAACTACGTGCTTAACTTCTTCAAAACTAACGATACAACACTGTGTGTAACTTCATGCTTGACTTCTTCAAAACTAACGATACAAAACTGTGCATGAAACTATGTGCTAAACTTCATGAAATCTAAATATATAACACTTTATGAGAAACAAAGTACTTAACTTAATGAAAATTAATGATACAACAGTGTATTTGAAACTATGTGCTTAACTACATGAGAACCTACCATATAACACTGTATAAGAAACTACGTGCTTAACTTCTTCAAAGCAAACAATACAACACTGTGTGTGAAACTACATGCTTAACTTCTTCAAAACTAACGATAAAACACTGTGCGTGAAACTATGTGCTTAACTACAGGAGAACCTACCATATAACACTGTATAAGAAACTACATGCTTAACTTCTTCAAAGCTAACAATACAACACTGTGTGAAACTATGTGCTTAACTTCATGAAATCCAACTATATAACACTATATGTGAAACTACGTACTTAACTTCATGGAAACTAATGATACAACAGTGTATGTGACACTTTGTGCTTAACTATATGAGAACCTACCATATAACACTCTATAAGAAACTACGTGCTTAACTTCTTCAAAATTAACGTTACAACACTGTGTGTGAAACTACATGCTTAAATTCTTCAAAACTAACGATACAACACTGTGCGTGACACTATGTGCTTAACTTCATGAATTCCAACTATATAACACTATATGAGAATCTATGTACTTAACTTCATGAAAACTAACAATACAAAACTGCCTGTGAAACTATGTTCTCTTCTTCATGAGACCTTACCATATAACACTGTATCAGAAACTACGTGCTTAACTTCATGAAAAGTAACGACACAACACAGTATGTGAAACTAAGTGCTTAACTCCTTCAAATCTAACGATACAACACTGTATGTGAAACTTGTGATTAACTTCATGAGAACTTACCATATAACCCTGTGTTAGGAACTGCATGCTTAACTTCTTCAAACCTAATTTTACAACACTGTGTGTGAATCTACATGCTTAACTTCTTCAAAACTAACGATACAACACTGTGCGTGAAACTATTTGCTTAACTTCATGAAACCCAACTGTATAACACTATATGAGAAACTACGACTTAACTTCATGAAAACTAACCATACAACACTGTGTGTGAAACTATGTGCTTAACTTCTTCAAAACTAACAATACAAAACTGTATGTGAAAGTATGTGCTTAATTACATGAGAACCTACCATATAACACTGTATAAGAAACTACGTGCTTAACTTCTTCAAAACTAACGTTACAACACTGTGTGTGAAACTACATGCTTACCTTCTTCAAAACTAACGATACACCACTGTGCGTGAAACTATGTGCTCAACTTCATGAGAACTTACCATATAACACTGTTTTAGAAACTACGTGCTTAACTTCTAGAAAAGTAAAGACACAACACAGTATATGAAACTAAGTGCTTAAATTCTTCAAAACTAACGATACAACACTGTATGTGAAACTATGTGCTTAATTACGTGAGAACCTACCACATAAAACTGTATAATAAACTATGTGCTTAACGTCTTCAAAACTAACGATACAACACTGTGTGTGTAACTTCATGCTTAACTTCTTCAAAACTACGATACAAAACTGTGCGTGAAACTATGTGCTTAACTTCATGAAATCTAAATATATAACACTATATGAGAAACAAAGTACTTAACTTAATGAAAACTAATGATACAACAGTGTATTTGAAACTATGTGCTTAACTACATGAGAACCTACCATATAACACTGTATAAGAAACTACATGCTTAACTTCTTCAAAGCAAACGATACAACACTGTGTGTGAAACTACATGCTTAACTTCTTCAAAACTAACGATAAAACACTGTGCGTGAAACTATGTGCTTAACTACAGGAGAACCTACCATATAACACTGTATAAGAAACTACATGCTTAACTTCTTCAAAGCTAACAATACAACACTGTGTGAAACTATGTGCTTAACTTCATGAAATCCAACTATATAACACTATATGTGAAACTACGTACTTAACTTCATGGAAACTAATGATACAACAGTGTATGTGACACTTTGTGCTTAACTATATGAGAACCTACCATATAACACTCTATAAGAAACTACGTGCTTAACTTCTTCAAAATTAACGTTACAACACTGTGTGTGAAACTACATGCTTAAATTCTTCAAAACTAACGATACAACACTGTGCGTGACACTATGTGCTTAACTTCATGAATTCCAACTATATAACACTATATGAGAATCTATGTACTTAACTTCATGAAAACTAACAATACAAAACTGCCTGTGAAACTATGTTCTCTTCTTCATGAGACCTTACCATATAACACTGTATCAGAAACTACGTGCTTAACTTCATGAAAAGTAACGACACAACACAGTATGTGAAACTAAGTGCTTAACTCCTTCAAATCTAACGATACAACACTGTATGTGAAACTTGTGATTAACTTCATGAGAACTTACCATATAACCCTGTGTTAGGAACTGCATGCTTAACTTCTTCAAACCTAATTTTACAACACTGTGTGTGAATCTACATGCTTAACTTCTTCAAAACTAACGATACAACACTGTGCGTGAAACTATTTGCTTAACTTCATGAAACCCAACTGTATAACACTATATGAGAAACTACGACTTAACTTCATGAAAACTAACCATACAACACTGTGTGTGAAACTATGTGCTTAACTTCTTCAAAACTAACGATACAAAACTGTATGTGAAAGTATGTGCTTAATTACATGAGAACCTACCATATAACACTGTATAAGAAACTACGTGCTTAACTTCTTCAAAACTAACGTTACAACACTGTGTGTGAAACTACATGCTTACCTTCTTCAAAACTAACGATACACCACTGTGCGTGAAACTATGTGCTCAACTTCATGAGAACTTACCATATAACACTGTTTTAGAAACTACGTGCTTAACTTCTAGAAAAGTAAAGACACAACACAGTATATGAAACTAAGTGCTTAAATTCTTCAAAACTAACGATACAACACTGTATGTGAAACTATGTGCTTAATTACGTGAGAACCTACCACATAACACTGTATAATAAACTATGTGCTTAACGTCTTCAAAACTAACGATACAACACTGTGTGTGTAACTTCATGCTTAACTTCTTCAAAACTACGATACAAAACTGTGCGTGAAACTATGTGCTTAACTTCATGAAATCTAAATATATAACACTTTATGAGAAACAAAGTACTTAACTTAATGAAAATTAATGATACAACAGTGTATTTGAAACTATGTGCTTAACTACATGAGAACCTACCATATAACACTGTATAAGAAACTACGTGCTTAACTTCTTCAAAGCAAACGATACAACACTGTGTGTGAAACTACATGCTTAACTTCTTCAAAACTAACGATAAAACACTGTGCGTGAAACTATGTGCTTAACTACAGGAGAACCTACCATATAACACTGTATAAGAAACTACATGCTTAACTTCTTCAAAACTAACGATACAACACTGTATGTGAAACTATGTGCTTAACTACATGAGAACCTACCATATAACACTGTATAAGAAACTACGTGCTTAACTTCTTCAACACTAACGTTACAACACTGTGTGTGAAACTACGTGCTTAACTTCTTCAAAACTAACGTTTCAACACTGTGTTTGAAACTATGTGCTCAACTTCATGATACCTTACCTTATAACACTGTATTAGAAACTACCTGCTTAACTTCATGAAAACTTACGACACAACACAATATGTGAAACTAAGTTCTTGACTTCTTCAAAACTAATAATATAACACTGTGTGTGAAACTATGTGCTTAACTTCATTAAATCCAACTATATAACACTATATGAGAAACTACGTACTTAACTTCATGAAAAATAACGATACAACACTGTGTGTGAAACTATGTGCTTAACTACATGAGAACTTACCATATAACCCTGTGTTAGAAACTGTGTGCTTAACTTCTTTAGAACTAATTTTACAACACTGTGTGTGAAACTACATGCTTAACTCCTTCAAAACTAATGATACAACACTGTGTGTGAAACTTTGTGCTTAACTTCAAGAAATCCAACTATATAACACTATATGAGAAACTACGTACTTAACTTCATGAAAACTAATGATACAACACTGTTGTGAAACTATGTGCTTAACTACATGAGAACTTACCATATAACACTGTATAAGAAACTACGTGCTTAACTTCTTCCAAACTAACGATACAACACTGTGTGTGAAATTACATGCTTAACTTCTTCAAAACTAACGATAAAACACTGTACGTGAATCTATGTGCTTAACTTCATGAAATCCAACTATATAAAACTACATGAGAAACTACTTACTTAACTTCATGAAAACTAACGATACAACACTGTGTTTGAAACTATGTGCTCAACTTCATGAGGCCTTACCTTATAACACTGTATAAGAAACTACGTGCTTAACTTCTTCAAAACTAACGTTACAACACTGTGTGTGAAACTACATGCCTAACTTCTTCAAACCTAACGATACAACACTGTGTGTGAAACTATGTGCTTAACTTCATGAAATCTAACTATATAACACTGTATTAGAAACTACTTGCTTATCTTTCTCGAAACTAACGATACAACACTGTTTGCGAAACTACTTGCATAACTTCTTCAAAACTAACAATACAACACTGTGTATGAAACTATGTGCTTAACTTCATGAAATCCAACTATATAACACTATATGTGAAAATATGTACTTAACATCATGAAAACTAACGATACAACACAGTCTGTGAAACTTCGTGCTTAACTTCATGAAATCTAACTATATAACACTATATGAGAAACTACGTACTTAACTTCATGAAAACTAATGATACAACACTGTGTGGGAAACTATGTGCTAACTACATGAGAACTTACCATATAACACTTTATAAGAAACTGCAACCACCAGGAAGGGACCCCCAACCTGCGGGGGTGAGGTGATGAGGGTCGCTACTAATTTGGTGGGTCTTCACGAGCAGATCCGATCTGGAAATTGAACTTCAAGAGGTTAATGGAAACAGGTTCAAGACAACGTTCCCTGATCATGAGCCTTTATTTTTGGGTCGTGCTCGAACTTATAGTGGAAGGACCTCAGGGGGTGGTGAAAGCATGTCAATCAAGTCTCATTTCAAATATACACCAAATTCGGTAAAGACAAAGCTATAATTTTCCATCAGACATTGGTTTCATTCCACAAATGCTTGTCAGCGTAAGTCAGGTGCAGGAAATAGGGAGGGGTAGGGAGAGTACAAAAGAACATTGTAATCAGGTTAACAAAGACAATTGCTCTGTAATGGTACTTTCCCCTGGCTAGGCGGGTAGGCTGCCCTGTGTAAATTTTACTTTTATGGTTAGCCTTTTCCTTTGTCTCAACGCATGTGTGCTCGCAGTCACGTAGGCAGAAGGCCAAGAAACGGTTGACACACTCCATTTTGTTCAAGGTTCTAGCAGTCCCCAACAAGAATCTATGTGCTTAACTTCTTCGAAACTAACGATGCAACACTGTGTGTGAAACTACATGCTTAACTTCTTCAAAACTCACGATACAACACTGTGCGTGAAACTATGTGCTTAACTTCATGAAATCCAACATATAACACTATATGAGAAACATAGTACTTAACTTCATGAAAACTAACATACAACACCGTGTGTGAAGGATATGCTTAACTTCTTCAAAACTAACGATACAACACTGTATGTGAAACTATGTGCTTACCTACATGAGAACCTACCATATAACACTGTATAAGAAACTACGTGCTTAACGTCATGAAAACAAACGACACAACACACTATGTGAAATTAAGTGCTTAACATCTTCAAAACTAACAATACAACAATGTGTGAGAAACTACATACTTAACTTCTTCAAAACTAACAATACACCACTGTGCGTGAAACTATGTGCTCAACTTCATGATACCTTAACTTATAACACTGTATTAGAAACTACGTGCTTCATGAAAACTTACGACACAACACAGTATGTGAAACTAAGTTCTTGACTTCTTCAAAACTAACAATACAACACTGTGTGTGAAACTATGAGCTTAACTTCATTAAATCCAACTATATAACACTATATGTGAGACTACGTACTTAACTTCATGAAAACTAACGAGACAACACTGTGTGTGAAACTATGTGCTCAACTTCATGAGACCTTACCTTATAACACTGTATTAGGAACTACGTGCTTACCTTCATGAAAAATAACGACACAACACAGTATTTGAAACTAACTTCTTAACTTCTTCAAAACTAACAATATAACACTGTGTGTGAAACTATGTGCTTAACTTCATGAAATCCAAATTTATAACACTATATGTGAAACTACGTACTTAACTTCATTAAAACTAATGATACAACACAGTCCGCAAAACTTCATGCTTAACTTCATGAAATCTTACTATATATCACTATATGTGAAACTACGTACTTAACTTCATGAAAACTAATGATACAACACTCTATGTGAAACTATGTGCTTAACTACATGAGAACCTAACATATAACACTGTATAAGAAACTACGTGCTTAACTTCTTCAAAACTAACGTTACAACACTGTGTGTGAAACTCCATGCTTAACTTCTTCAAACCTAAAGATACAACACTGTGTGTGAAACTATGTGCTTAACTTCATGAAATCAAACTATACAACACTGTATTGGAAACTACTTGCTTATCTTTCTCGAAACTAACGATACAACACTGTGTATGAAACTATGTGCTTAACTTCATGAAATCCAAATACATAACACTATGTGTGAAAATATGTACTTAACATCATGAAAACTAACGATACAACACAGTCTGTGAAACTTCGTGCTTAACTTCATGAAATCTAACTATATAACACTATATGAGAAACTACGTACTTAACTTCATGAAAACTATTGATACAACACTGTGTGTGAAACTATGTGCTAACTACATGAGAACCTACCATATAACACTGTATAAGAAACTGCGACCCCCTGGAAGGGACCCCCAACCTGCGGGGGTGAGGTGATGAGGGTCGCTACTAATTTGGTGGGTCTTCACAAGCAGATCCGATCTGGAAATTGAACTTCAAGAGGTTAATGGAAACAGGCTCACGACAACGTTCCCTGATCATGAGCCTTTATTTTAGGGGCGTACTCGAACTTATAGAGGAAGGAACTCAGGGGGTGGTGAAAGCATGTCAATCAAGTCTCATTTCAAATATACACCAAATTCGGTAAAGACATAGCTATAATTTTCCATCAGTCATTGGTTTCATTCCACAAATGCTTGTCAGCGTAAGTCAGGTGCAGGAATTAGGGAGGGGTAGGGAGAGTACAACAGAACACTATAATCAGGTTAACAAAGACAATTGCTCTGTAATGGTACTTCCCCCTGGCTAGGCGTGTGGGCTGCCCTGTGTAAATTTAACTTTTATGGTTAGACTTTTCCTTTGTCTCAAGGGCATGTGTGCTCACAGTCACGTAGGCAGAAGGGCAAGAAACAGTTGACAGACTACATTTTGTTCAAGGTACTAGCAGTCCCCAACAAGAAACTACGAGCTTAAGTTCTTCAAAACTAACGATACAACACTGTGTGTGAAAATACATGCTTAACTGCTTCAAAATTAAAGGTACAACACTGTGCGTGAATCTGCGTGCTTAACTTCATGAAATCTAAGTATATAACTATATGAGAAACTACATACTTAACTTCATGAAAACTAATGATACAACACTGTGTGTGAAACTATGTGCTTAACTTCTTCAAAACTAACGATACAAAACTGTATGTGAAAGTATGTGCTTAATTACATGAGGACCTACCATATTACACTGTAAAATGAACTACGTGCTTAACTTCTTCAAAACTAACGTTACAACACTGTGTGTGAAACTACATACTTAACTTCTTCAAACATAACGATACAACACTGTGTGTGCAACTATGTGCTTACATTCATGAAATCCAACTATATAACACTATATATTAAACTACGTACTTAACTTCATAAAAACTAACAATACAACACAATCTGCGAAACTACGTGCTTAACTTCATTAAATATAACTATATAACACTATATGAGAAACTATGTACTTAACTTCATGAAAACTAATGATACAACAGTGTATGTGAAACCTTGTGCTTAACTGCATGAGAACCTACCATATAACACGGTATAAGAAACTACGTGCTTAACTTCTTCAAAACTAAAGTTACAACATTGTGTGTGAAACTACATGCCTAACTTCTTCAAAATTACGATACAACCCTGTGCGTGAAACTACGTACTTAACTTCATGAAAACTAATCATACAACACAGTCTGTGAATCTACGTGCTTCACTTCATGAAATCTAAGTATATAACACTATATGAGAAACTACGTATTTAACTTCATGAAAACTAACGATACAACACTGTGTGTGAAACTATGTGCTTAACTTCTTTAAAACTAACGATACAAAACTGTATGTGAAAGTATGTGCTTAACTACTTGAGAACCTACCATATAACACTGTATAAGAAACTACGTGCTTAACTACTTCAAAACTAACGTTACAACACTGTGTGTGAAACTACTTGCTTAACTTCTTCAAACCTAATGATACAACACTGTGTGTGAAACTATGTTCTTACCTTCATGAAATACAACTATATAACACTATATGTGAAACTACGTACCTAACTTCATGAAAACTAACGATACAACACAGTCTGCGAATCTACGTGCTTAACTTCATGAAATCTAACTATATAACACTACATGAGAAACTACGTACTTAACTTCATGAAACTAATGATACAACAGTGTATGTGAAACTATGTGCTTAACTACATGAGAACCTACCATATAACACTGTATAAGAAACTACATGCTTAACTTCTTCAAAACTAACGTTACAACACTGTGTGTGAAACTACATGCTTAACTTCTTCAAAAGTAACGATACAACACTGTGCATGAAACTATGTGCTTAACTTCATGAAATCCAACTATATAACACTATATGAGAATCTACGTACTTAACTTCATGAAAACTAACGATACAACACTGTGTGTGAAACTATGTGCTCAACTTCATGAGACATTACCATATAACACTGTATTAGAAACTACGTGCTTAACTTCATGGAAACTAATGATACAACAGTGTACGTGAAACTATGTGCTTACCTTCATGAAATGTAACAATATAACAATGTATTAGAAACTGCTTGCTTATCTTTCTCGAAACTAACGATACAACACTGTGTGCGAAACTATGTGCTTAACTTCATGAAATCTAACTATATAACACTATATGAGAAACTACGTACTTAACTTCATGAAAACTAATGATACAATAGTGTATGTGAAACCATGTGTTTAACCACATGAGAACCTACCATATAACACTGTTAAGAAACTACGTGCTTAACTTCATGAAAACTAACGACAAAACACAGTATGTGAAACTAAGTTCTTAACTTCTTCAAAACTAACAATGTAAGACTGTGAGTGAAACTATGTGCGTAACTTCATGAAATCCAACTATATAACACTATATGTGAAACTATGTATTTAATTCATGAAAACTAATGATACAACACAGTCTGTGAAACTTCGTGCTACTTCATGAAATCTAACTATATAACACTATATGAGAAACTACGTACTTAACTTCATGAAAACTAATGATACAACATTGTATGTGAAAGTATGTGCTTAACTACATGAGAACCTACCATATAACACTGTATAAGAACTACGTGCTTAACTTCTTCAAAACTAACGATACAACACTGTGTGTGAAACTACATGCTTAACTTCTTCAAACCTAACGATACAACACTATGTGTGAAACTATGTGCTGAACTTCATGAAATCTAACTATATAACACTCTATTAGAAACTACTTGCTTATATTCTCGAAACTAACGATACTACACTGTGTGCGAAACTATGTGCTTAACATCATGAAATCTAACTATATAACAGTATATGAGAAACTACATACTTAACTTCCTGAAAACTAATGATAAAACAGTGTATATGAAACTATGTGCTTAACTACATGAGAACTTACCATGTAACACTGTGTAAGAAACTGCGTGCTTACCTTCTTCAAAACTAACGTTACAACACTGTGTGTGAAACTACTTGCTTAACTTCTTCAAAACTAACAATACAACACTGTGTATGAAACTATGTGCTTAACTTCATGAAATCCAACTATATAACCCTATATGAGAAACTAGGTGCTTAACTTCATGAAAACTAACGATACAACAAAGTTTGCGAATCTACGAGCTTAACTTCATGAAATCTAACTATACAACACTATATGAGAAACTACCTACTTAATTCATGAAAATTAATGATACAACAGAGTACGTGGAACTATGTGCTTAAATATATGAGAACTTTCCATATAACACTGTGTTAGAAAATGCGTGCTTAACTCCTTCTAAACTAACTTTACAACACTGTGTGTGAAACTACATGCTCACTTTTTCAAAACTAACGATCCAACACAGTGTTTGAACCTATATTCTTAACTTCATGAAATCTTACTATATAAAAGTATATGAGAAACTACGTACTTAACTTCATGAAAACTAATGATACAACACTGTATGTGAAACTATGTGCTTAACTACATGAGAACCTACCATATAACACTCTATAAGAAACTACGTGCTAAACCTCGTCAAATCTTTCAATACAACACTGTGTGTGAAACTACATGCTTAACTTCTTCAAAACTAAATATACAAAACTGTGCGTGAAACTATGTGCTTAACTTCATGAAATCCAACTATATAACACCATGTGAGAAACTGCGTAATTAACTTCATGAAAACTAACGATACAACACTGTACGTGAAACTATGTGCTTAACTACATGAGAACTTACCATATAACACTGTACTAGAAACTACGTGCTTAACTTCATGAAAATAACGACACAACACAGTATGTGAAACTAAGTGCTTAACTTCTTCAAAACTAACAATACATCACTGTTTGTGAAATTATGTGCTTACATTTATGAAATCCAACTATATAACAGTATAAGTGAAACTACGTACTTAACTTCATGAAAACTAACGATACAACACAGTCTGGGAATGTACGTGCTTAACTTCATGAAATCTAACTATATAACACTATATGAGAAACTACGTACTTAACTTCATGAAAACTAATGATACAACAGTGTATGTGAAACTTTGTGCTTAACTGCATGAGAACCTACCATATAACACTGTATAAGATACTACCTGCTTAACTTCTTCAAAACTAACATTACAAAACTGTGTGTGAAACTACATGGTTAAATTCTTCAAAACTAACAATACAACCCTGTGCGTGAAACTATGTGCTTAACATCATGAAATCCAACTATATAACACTATATGAGAAACTACGTACTTAACTTCATGAAAACTAACGATAAAACACTGTGTGTGAAAATATGTGCTGAACTTCATGAGACCTTACCATATAACACTGTATTAGAAACTACGTGCTTAACTTCATGAAAAGTAATGGTACAACAGTGTATGTGAAACTATGTGCTTAATTACATGAGAGTCTACTATATAACACTGTATAAGAAACTACGCGCTTAACTTCTTCAAATCTAACGTTACAACACTGTGTGTGAAAATGCATGCTTAACTTCTTCAATCCTAAAGATACAACACTGTATGTGAAACTATGTGCTTATCTTCTCGAAACTAACGATACAACACTGTGTGTGAAACTATGTGTTTGACATAATGAAATCTAACTATATAACACTAAATGAGAAACTACGTACTTAACTTCATGAAAACTAATGATACAACAGTATATGTAAAACTATGTGCTTAACTACATGAGAACTTACCATATAACACTGTGTTAGAAACTGCGTGCTTACCTTCTTCAAAACTAACGTTACAACACTGTGTGTGAAACTACTTGCTTCACTTCGTACTTAACTACATGAAAACTAATCATACAACACAGTCTGCGACTCTACGTGCTTAACTTCATGAAATCTAAGTATATAACACTATGTGAGAATCTACGTACTTAACTTCATGAAAACGATAAAACACTTTGTGTGAAACTATGTGCTTAACTTCGTCAAAACTAACGATACAAAACTGTATGTGAAACTATGTGCTTAAATTCATGAAAACTAACGATACAACACAGTCTGCGAAACTACGTGCTTAACTTCATGAAATCTAACTATATAACACTATATGAGAAACTACGTACTTCAACTTCATGAAAACTAATGATACAAGAGTGTATGGGAAACTTTGTGCTTAACTACATGAGAACCTACCATATAACACTGTATAAGAAACTACGTGCTTAACTTCTTCAAAACTAACGTTACAACACTGTGTGTGAAACTACATGCTTAACTTCTTCAAAACTAACGATACAACACTGTGCGTGACACAATGTGCTTAACTTCATGAAATCCAACTATATAACACTATATGAGAAACTACTTACTTAACTTCATGAAAACTAACGATACAACACTGTGTGTGAAACTATGTGTTGAACTTCAAGAGACCTTACCATATAACACTGTATTAGAAACTACGTGCTGAACTTCATGAAAAGTAATGATACAACAGTGTATGTGAAACTATGTGCTTAACTACATGAGAACCTACCATATAACACTGTGTTAGAAACTGCGTGATTAACTTCTTCAAAACTAACTTTACAAAACTGTGTGTGAAACTACATGCTTAACTTCTCCAAAACTAATGATACAACACTTTGTGTGAAACTACGTACTTAACTTCATGAAAAAAAACGATAACACAAAGTCTGCGAATCTACGTGCTTAACTTCATGAAATCTAATCATATAGCACTGTACTAGAAACTACGTGCTTAACTTCATGAAAATTAACGACACAACACAGTATGTGAAACTAAGTGCTTAAATCTTCAAAACTAACAATACAATACCGTGTGTGACACTATGTGCTCAACTTCATGAGAACGTACCATATAACACTGTATTAGAAAATACGTGCTTAACATCATGAAAACTTACGACAAAACACAGTATGTGAAACTAAGTGCTTAACTTCTTCAAAACTAAAGATACAACACTGTATGTGAAAATATGTGCTTAACTACATGAGAACCTACCATATACACTATATAAGGAACTACGTGGTTATCTTCTTCAAAACTAACGATACAACAATGTGTGTGAAACTATGTGCTCAACTTCATGAGACCTTACCATATAACACTGTATTAGAATCTACGTGCTTAACTTCATGAAAACTAACGACACAACACAGTATGTGAAACTAAGTTCTTAACTTCTTCAAAACTAACAATATAACACTGTGTGTGAAACTATGTGCTTAACTTCATGAAATCCAACTATATAACACTATATGTGAAACTACGTGCTTACCTTCATGAAAACTAATGATACAACACTGTATGTGAAAACATGTGCTTAACTACATGAGAACATACCATATAACACTGTATAAGAAACTACGTGCTTAACTTCTTCAATCTAACGTTACAACACTGTGTGTAAAACTACATGCTTAACTTCTTCAAACCTAACGATGCAACACAGTGTGTGAAACTATGGCTTACCTTCATGAAATCCAACTATATAACACTATATGTTAAACTACGTACTTAACTTCATGAAAACTAATGATACAACACAGTCTGCGAACCTACGTGATTAACTTCACGAAATCTAACTATATAACACTATATGAGAATCTACTTACTTAACTTCATGAAAACTAATGATACAAGAGTGTATGTGAAACTTTGTGCTTAACTACATGAGAACCTACCATATAACACTGTATAAGAAACTACGTGCTTAACTTCTTCAAAACTAACTTTACAACACTGTGTGTGAAACTACATGCTTAACTTCTTCAAAACAAATGATACAACCCTGTGCGTGATACTACTTACTTAACTTCATGAAAACTAATCATACAACACTGTCTGCGAATCTACATGCTTAACTTCATGAAATCTAAGTATATAACACTATATGAGAAACTACGTACTTAACTTCATGAAAACTAACGATACAACACTGTGTGTGAAACTATGTGCTTAACTTCTTCAAACCTAACGATACAACACTGTGTGTGAAACTACATGCTTAACTTCTTCAAACCTAACGATACAACACTGTGTGTGAAACTATGTGCTTAACTCATGAAATCTAACTATATAACACTGTATTAGAAACTACTTGGTTATCATTCTTGAAACTGACGATATACCACTGTGTGTGAAACTATGTGCTTAACTTCATGAAATCTTACTATATAACAGTATATGAGAAACTACGTACTTAACTTCATGAAAACTAATGATACAACAGAGTACGTGAAACTATGTGCTTAACTACATGAGAAGTTACCATATAACACTGTGTTAGAAAATGCGTGCTTAACTTCTTCAAAACTAACTTTACAACACTGTGTGTGATTCTACATGCT
This sequence comes from Mesocricetus auratus, assembly GCF_017639785.1. Classification (NCBI taxonomy): domain Eukaryota; kingdom Metazoa; phylum Chordata; class Mammalia; order Rodentia; family Cricetidae; genus Mesocricetus; species Mesocricetus auratus. The sequence goes on along the minus strand of NW_024433774.1, from coordinate 41,965 downwards.
TACCTTTTCAAAACTAACGATACAACACTGTGTGTGAAAGTATGTGCTTAACTTCATGAAATCTAACTATATAACACTATATGTGAAACTACTTACTTAACTTCATGAAAAATAAAGATACAACAAAGTCTGCGAATCTGTGTGCTTAGCTTCATGAAATCTAACTTAATAACACTATATGAGAAACTACGTACTTAACTTCATGAAAACTAATGATGCTACATTGTATGTGAAACTATGTGCTTAACTACACGAGAACCTACCCTATAACACTGTATAAGAATCTACGTGCTTAACTTCGTCAAAACTTTGGTTACAACACTGTGTGTGAAACTTCATGCTTAAATTCTTCAAAACTAAAAATACAACACTGTGCGTGAAACTATGTGCTTAACTTCATGAAATCCAACTATATAACACCACATTAGAAACTACGTACTTAACTTCATGAAAACTAACGCTACAACACTGTGTGTGAAACTATGAGCTTAACTTCTTCAAAACTAACGATGCAACACTGTATGAGAAATATGTGCTTAACTACATGAGACCCTACCATATAACATTGTATAAGAAACTACGTGCTTAACATCATGAAAACTAACGACACAACACACTATGTGAAACCAAGTGCTTAACATCTTCATAACTAACAATAAAACACTGTGTGAGAAACTACATACTTAACTTATTCAAAGCTAAAGATACACCACTGTGCATGAAACTATGTGCTCAATTTCATGAGAACTTACCATATAACATTGTCTTAGAATCTACGTGCTTAACTTCATGAAACGTAATGACACAACACAGTATGTGAAACTAAGTGCTTAACTTCTTCAAAACTAACGATACAAAACTGTATGTGAAAGTATGTGCTTAATTACATGAGGACCTACCATATTACACTGTAAAATGAACTACGTGCTTAACTTCTTCAAAACTAACGTTACAACACTGTGTGTGAAACTACATACTTAACTTCTTCAAACATAACGATACAACACTGTGTGTGCAACTATGTGCTTACATTCATGAAATCCAACTATATAACACTATATGTTAAACTACGTACTTAACTTCATAAAAACTAACAATACAACACAATCTGCGAAACTACGTGCTTAACTTCATGAAATATAACTATATAACACTATATGAGAAACTATGTACTTAACTTCATGAAAACTAATGATACAACAGTGTATGTGAAACCTTGTGCTTAACTGCATGAGAACCTACCACATAACACGGTATAAGAAACTACGTGCTTAACCACTTCAAAACTAAAGTTACAACATTGTGTGTGAAACTACATGCCTAACTTCTTCAAAATTACGATACAACCCTGTGCGTGAAACTACGTACTTAACTTCATGAAAACTAATCATACAACACAGTCTGTGAATCTACGTGCTTCACTTCATGAAATCTAAGTATATAACACTATATGAGAAACTACGTATTTAACTTCATGAAAACTAACGATACAACACTGTGTGTGAAACTATGTGCTTAACTTCTTTAAAACTAACGATACAAAACTGTATGTGAAAGTATGTGCTTAACTACTTGAGAACCTACCATATAACACTGTATAAGAAACTACGTGCTTAACTACTTCAAAACTAACGTTACAACACTGTGTGTGAAACTACTTGCTTAACTTCTTCAAACCTAATGATACAACACTGTGTGTGAAACTATGTTCTTACCTTCATGAAATACAACTATATAACACTATATGTGAAACTACGTACCTAACTTCATGAAAACTAACGATACAACACAGTCTGCGAATCTACGTGCTTAACTTCATGAAATCTAATTATATAACACTACATGAGAAACTACGTACTTAACTTCATGAAACTAATGATACAACAGTGTATGTGAAACTATGTGCTTAACTACATGAGAACCTACCATATAACACTGTATAAGAAACTACATACTTAACTTCTTCAAAACTAACGTTACAACACTGTGTGTGAAACTACATGCTTAACTTCTTCAAAAGTAACGATACAACACTGTGCATGAAACTATGTGCTTAACTTCATGAAATCCAACTATATAACACTATATGAGAATCGACGTACTTAACTTCATGAAAACTAACGATACAACACTGTGTGTGAAACTATGTGCTCAACTTCATGAGACATTACCATATAACACTGTATTAGAAACTACGTGCTTAACTTCATGGAAACTAATGATACAACAGTGTACGTGAAACTATGTGCTTACCTTCATGAAATCTAACAATATAACAATGTATTAGAAACTGCTTGCTTATCTTTCTCGAAACTAACGATACAACACTGTGCGTGAAACTATGTGCTTAACTTCATGAAATCCAACTATATAACACTATATGAGAAACTACTTACTTAACTTCATGAAAACTAACGATACAACACTGTGTGTGAAACTATGTGCTGAATTTCATGAGACCTTACCATATAACACTGTATTAGAAACTACGTGTTTAACTTCATGAAAAGTAATGATACAACAGTGTATGTGAAACTATTTGCTTAACTACATGAGAACCTACCATATAATACCGTGTTAGAAAATGCATGCTTAACTTCTTCAAAACTAACTTTACAAAACTGTGTGTGAAACTACATGCTTAACTTCTTCAAAACTAATGATACAACACTGTGTGTGAAACTACGTACTTAACTTCATGAAAAAAACGATAACACAAAGTCTGCGATTCTACGTGCTTAACTTCATGAAATCTAACCATATAGCACTGTACTAGAAACTATGTGCTTAACTTCATGAAAATTAACGACACAACACAGTATGTGAAACTAAGTGCTTAAATCTTCAAAACTAACAATACAATACCGTGTGTGAAACTATGTTCTCAACTTCATGAGAACGTACCATATAACACTGTATTAGAAACTACGTGCTTAACATCATGAAAACTAACGACAAAACACAGTATGTGAAACTAAGTGCTTAACTTCTTCAAAACTAAAGATACAACACTGTATGTGAAACTATGTGCTTAACTATATGAGAACCTACCATATACACTGTATAAGGAACTACGTGGTTAAATTCTTCAAAACTAACGATACAACAATGTGTGTGAAACTATGTGCTTAACTTCTTCAAAACTAACAATACAACACTGTGTGTGAAACTATGTGCTTAACTTCATGAAATCCAACTATATAACTCTATATGAGAATCTACGTACTTAACTTCATGAAAACTAATGATACTACAGTGTATGTGAAACTATGTGCTTAACTACATGAGAACCTACCATATAACACTGTATAAGAAACTACGTACTTAACTTCTTCAATACTAACGATACAACACTGTGTGTGAAACTATGTGCTCAACTTCATGAGAACTAACCATATAACACTGTACTCGAAACTACGTGCTTAACGTCAGGAAAACTAACGAAACAACACAGTATGTGTAACTAAGTGCTTAACTACTTAAAAACTAACAATACAACGCTGTGTGAGAAAGTACATACTTAAATTCTTCAAAACTAACGATACACCATTGTGCGTGAAACTATGTGCTCAACTTCATGAGAACTTACCATATAACAATGCAGCATTTGAAACTCGTGCTTAACTTCATGAAAAGTAACGACAAAATACAGTGCGTGAAACTAAGTGCTTAACATCTTCAAAACTAACGATACAACAATGTATGTGAAACTATGTGCTTAACTACATGAGAACCTATCATATAACACTGTACAAGAAACTACGTGCTTAACTTCTTCAAAACTAACGTTTCAACACTGTGTGTGAAACTCCATGCTTAACTTATTCAAAACTAACGATACAACACTGTATATAAAACTATGTGCTTAAATACATGAGAACCGACCATATAACACTGTATAAGAAACTACGTGCTTAACTTCGTCAAAACTTTGGTTACAACACTGTGTGTGAAACTTCATGCTTAAATTCTTCAAAACTAAAAATACAACACTGTGCGTGAAACTATGTGCTTAACCTCATGAAATCCAAATATGTAACACCACATTAGAAACTACTTACTTAACTTCATGAAAACTAACGATACAACACTGTGTGTGAAACTGTGTGCTTAACTTCTTCAAAACTAACGATACAACACTGTATGTGAAACTATGTGCTTAACTACATGAAACACTACAATATAACATTGTATAAGAAACTACGTGCTTAACATCATGAAAACTAACGACACAACACACTATGTGAAACCAAGTGCTTAACATCTTCAAAACTAACAATACAACACTGTTTGGGAAACTACATACTTAACTTCTTCAATACTAAGGATACACCACTGTGCATGAAACCATGTGCTCAACTTCATGAGAATTTACCATATAACATTGTATTAGAATCTACGTGCTTAACTTCATGAAACATAACGACACAACACAGTATGTGAAACTAAGTGCTTAACTTCTTCAAAACTAACGATACAACACTGTATGAGAAACTATGTGCTTAACTACACGAGCACCTACCATATAACACTGTATAAGAAACTACGTGCTTAAATTCTTCAAAGCTAACTTTACAACACTGTGTGGGAAACAACATGCTTAACTTCTTCAAAACAACAATATAACACTGTGTGTGAAACTATGTGCTTAAATTCATGAAATCCCACTACATAACACTATATGTGAAACTACGTACTTAACTTCATGAAAACTAACGATACAACACAGTCTGCGAAACTACGTGCTTAACTTCATGAAATCCAACTATATAACACTATATGAGAAACTACGTACTTCAACTTCATGAAAACTAATGATACAAGAGTGCATGTGAAACTATGTGCTTAACTACATGAGAACCTACCTTATAACACTGTATAAGAAACTACGTGCTTAACTTCTTCGAAACTAACGTTACAACACTGTGTGTGAAACTACATGCTTAACTTCGAAACTAAGGATACAACACTGTGCGTGAAACTATGTGCTTAACTTCAGGAAATCCAACTATATAACACTATATGAGAAACTACGTACTTAACTTCATGAAAACTAACGATACAACACTGTGTGTGAAACTATGTGCTGAACTTAATGAGACCTTACCATATAACACTGTATTAGAAACTATGTGCTTAACTTCATGAAAAGTAATGATACAACAGAGTATGTGAAACTATGTGCTTAACTACATGAGAACCTACCATATAACACTGTATAAGAAACTACGTGCTTAACTTCTTCAAAACTAACGATACAACACTGTGTGTGAAACTACGTGCTTAACTTCATGGTATCTAACTATATGACACTGTATTAGAACCTACTTCCTTATCCATCTTGAAACTAACGATACAACACTGTGTGCGAAACTATGTGCTTAACTTCATGAAATCTAACTATATAACACTATATGAGAAACTACGTACTTAACTTCTTCAAAACCAATGAAACAACACTGTATGTGAAACTATGTGCTTAACTACATGAGAACTTACCATATACCACTGTTTTTAGAAACTGCGTGCTTAACTTCTTCAAAACAAGCTTTACAACACTGTGTGTGAAACTACATGCTTAACTTCTTTAAAACTAAAGATACAACACTGTGTGTGAAACTATGTGCTTAACTACATGAGAACCTACCGTATAACACTGTATAAGAAACTACGTGCTTAACTTCTTAAATACTAACGTTACAACACTGTGTGTTAAACTACATGTTTAACTTCTTCAAACCTAACAATACAACACTGTGTGGGAAACTGAAATCTAAATATATAACACTGTATTAGAAACTATTCGCTTATCTTTCTTGAAACTAACGATAAAACACTGTGTGTGAAAGTATGTGCTCAACTACCTGAGAACCTACCATAAAACACTGTATAAGAAACTACGTACTTAACTTCATGAAAACTAAGGATACAACAAACTCTGCGAATCTACGTGCTTAACTTCATGAAATCTAACTTAATAACAATGTATGAGAAACTACGTACTTAACTTCATGAAAACTAATGATACAACCCTGTGTGTGAAACTATGTGCTTAACCTCATTAGAATCTACCATATAACACTGTATAAGAAACTACGTGCTTAACTTCTTCAAAACTAACTTTACAACACTGTGTGTGAAACTACATGCTTAACTTCTTCAAAAGTAACGAAACAACACTGTGTGTGAAACTATGTGCTCAACTTCATGAGAAATAACCATATAACACTTTACTAGATACTACGTGCTTAACGTCATGAAAACTTACGACACAACATAATATGTGAAACTAAGTGCTTAACTTCTTCAAGACTAACAATACAACAATGTGCGTGAAACTATGTGCTTAACTTCATGAAATCCAACTTTATAACACTATATGTGGACCTACGTACTTAACTTCATGAAAACTAAGGATACAACACTGTATGAGAAACTACGTACTTAACTTCATGAAAACTAACTATACAACACAGTCTGCGAAACTTCGTGCTTAACTTCATAAAATCTAACTATATAACACTATATGAGAAACTACGTACTTAACTTCATGAAAACTAAAGATACAACACTGTATGTGAACTATGTGCTTAACTACATGAGAACCTACCATATAACACTGTATAAGAAACTACGTGCTTAACTTCTTCAAAACTAACGTTACAACACTGTGTGTGAAACTACGTGCTTAACTTCTTCAAACCTAACGATACAACACTGTGTGTGAAACTACGTGCTTACTTCATGAAATCTAACTATATAACACTGTATTAGAAAATACTTGCTTATCTTGCTCGAAACTAATGACCAACACTTTGTGCGAAACTATGTGCTTAACTTCATGAAATCTAACTATATAACACTATATGAGAAACTACGTACTTAACTTCATGAAAACTAATGATACAACAGTGTATGTGAAATTGTCTGCTTAACTACATGAGAACTTACCATATAACACTGTGTTAGAAACTGCGTGCTTAACTAATTCAAAACTAACGTTACAACACTGTGTGTGAAACTACATGCTTAACTTCTTCAAAACTAACGATACAACACTGTGTGAGAAACTATGTGCTTAACTTCATGAAATCCAACTATATAACACTATATGTGAACCTACGTACTTAGCTTCATGAAAACTATAGCATACAACACAGTCTGCAAATCTACGTGCTTAACTTCATGAAATCTAACTATATAACACTATATGAGAAAATACGTACTTAACTTCCTGAAAAGTAATGATACAACACTGTGTGTGAAACTATGTGCTTAACTATATGAGAACCTACCATATAACATTGTATAAGAAACTACGTGCTTAACTTCTTCAAAACTAACATTACAACACTGTAGTAGAAACTACTTGCTTATCTTTCTCGAAACTAGTGATACAACACTGTGCGCGAAACTATGTGCTTAAACTCACGATATCTAACTATATAACACTATATGTGAAACTACGTACTTAACTTAATGAAAACTAATGATACAACAGTGTATGTGAAACTATGTGCTTAACTACGTGAAAAGTTACCATATAACAAACTGCGTGTAACTTCTTCAAAACTAACTTTACCACACTGTGTGTGAAACTACATGCTTAACTTCTTCAAAACTACCGATACAACACTGTATGTGAAATTATGTGCTTAACTACATGAGATCCTACCATATAACACTGTATAAGGAACTACGTACTTAACTTCTTCAAAACTAACGATACAAAACTGTGTGTGAAAATGCATGCTTAACTTTTCAAAACTAATGATACAAAAGTGTGCGTGAAACTATGTGCCTAACTTCATGAAATTCAACTATATAACACTATATGAGAAACTACTTACTTAACTTCATTAAAACTAACGATACAAGACTGTGTGTGAAACTATGTGCTTAACTTCTTCAAAACTACGATACAACACTGTAAGTGAAACTATGTCCGTAACTACATCAAAACCTACCATATAACACTGTATAAGAAACTACGTGCTTAACTTCTTCAAAACTAACGTTACAACACTGTGTGTGAAACTACATGCTTACCTTCTTCAAAACTATCGATAGAACACTGTGTGTGAAACTATGTGCTTAACTTCATGAAATCCAACTAAATAACACTATATGAGATACTACGTACTTAACTTCATGAAAACTAACGATACAACACTGTGTGTGAAACTATGTGCTTAACTTCTTCAAAACTAACGATACAACACTGTATGTGAAACTATGTAATTAACTACATGAGAACCTAGCATATAACCCTGTATAAGAATCTACGTGCTTAACTTCTTCAAAACTAACAATACAAAACTGTGTGTGAAACTACATGCTTAACTTCTTCAAAACTAACGATAGAACACTGTGCGTGACACTATGTGCTTAACTTCATGAAATTCAACTATATAACACTACATGTGAACCTACGTACTTAACTTCATGAAAACTAACGATACAACACAGTATGCGAATCTACGTGCTTAACTTCATGAAATCTAACTACATAACACTATATGGGAAACTATGTTCTTAACTTCATGAAAACTAATTATACAACACTGTATGTTAAACTATGTGCTTAACTACATGAGAACCTACAATATAACACTGTATATGAAACTACGTGCTTAACTTCTTCAAAACTAGCGATACAACACTGTGTGTGAAATTACATGCTTAACTTCTTCAAAACTAACGATCCAAAACTGTGCGTGAAACTATGGGCTTAACTGTGAAATCCAACTATATAACACTATATGAGAAACTATGTACTTAGCTTCATGAAAACTAATGATACAACAGTGTATGTGAAACTATGTGCTTAACTACATGAGAACCTACAATATAACACTCTATATGAAACTACGTGCTTAACTTCTTCAAAATAACGATATACACTGTGTGTGAAACTACATCTTAACTTCTTCAAAATTAACGATACAAAACTGTGCGTGAAAATATGTGCTTAACTGTGAAATCCAACTATATAACACTATATGAGAAACTACGTACTTAACTTCATGAAAACTAATGATACAACTGTGTATGTGAAACTATGTGCTTAACTACATGAGAACCTACCATAGAACATTGTATAAGAAACTATGTGCTTAACTTCTTCAAAACTAACGATACAACACTGCGTGTGAAACTACATGCTGAACTTCTTCAAAACTAACGATAAAACACTGTGCGTGAAACTATGTGCTTAATTTCATGAAATCCAACTATATAACACTATATGAGAAACTACGTGCTTAACTTCATGAACACTAACGATACAACACTGTGTGTGAAACTATGTGCTTAACTTCTTCAAAACTAACGATACAACACTGGATGTGAAACTATGTGCTTAACTACATGAGAACCTACCATAGAACACTGTATAATAAACTACGTGCTTAACTTCTTCAAAGCTAACGTTACAACACTGTGTGTGAAACTACATGCTTAAATTCTTCAAACTAACAATACAACACTGTGTGTGAAACTACATGCTTAACTTCTTCAAAACTAACAAAACAACACTGTGTGTGAAACTATGTGCTTAACTTCATGAAATCTAACTATATAATACTATACGAGAACCTACGTACTTAGCTTCATGAAAACTAATGATACAACAGTGTATGTGAAACTATGTGCTTAACTACATGAGAACTTACCATATAACACTGTGATAGAAACTGCGTGCTTAACTCTTCAAAACTAACATTACAACACTGTGTGTAAAACTACATGCTTAACTTAAGTTCAAAACTAACGATACAACACTGTATGGGAAACTATGTACAAAACTACATGAGAACCTAGCATATAACCCTGTATAATAAAATACGTGCTTAACTACTTGAAAACTAATGTTACAACACTGTGTGTGAAACTACATGCTTAATTTCTTCAAAACTAACAATACAACACTGTGTGAGAAACTATGTCTTAACTTCATGAAATCCAACTATATCACACTGTATGTGAAACTACGTACTTAACTTCATGAAAACTAACGATACAACACAGTCTGCGAATCTACGTGCTTAACTTCATGAAATCTAACTACATAACACTATCTTGGAAACTATGTTCTTAACTTCATGAAAACTAAAGATACAACACAGTATGTGAAACAAAGTTCTTAACTTCTTCAAAACTAACAATATAACACTGTGGGTGACACTATGTGCTGAACTTCATGAAATACAACTATATAACACTACATGTGAAACTACTTACTTAACTTAATGAAAACTAATGATACAACACTGTATGTGAAACTATGTGCTTAACTACATGAGAACTTACCATATAACACTGTGTTAGAAACTGAGTGCTTAACTTCTTCAAATCTAACGTTACAACACTGTGTGTGAAACTACATGCTTAACTTCTTCAAAACTAACAATACAACACTGTGTGAGAAACTATGTGCTTAACTTCATGAAATCCAACTATATAACACTACATGTGAACCTACGTAATTAGCTTCATGAAAACTATATGATACAACTCAGTCTGCGAATCCACGTGCTTAACTTCATGAAATCTAACTATACAACACTATATAAGAAACTACGTACTTAACTTCCTGAAAAGTAATGATACAACACTGTATGTGAAACTATGTGCTTAACTACATGACAACCTACCATATAACACTGTATAAGAAACTACGTGCTTAACTTCTTCAAAACTAATATTACAAAACTGTAGTAGAAACTACTTGCTTATCTTTCTCTAAACTAGTGATACAACACTGTGTGCGAAACTATGTGCTTAACTTCGTGATATCTAACTATATAACACTATATGAGAAACTATGTACTTAACTTCATGAAAACTAATGATACAACAGTGTATGTGAAACTATGTGCTTAACTACGTGAAAACTTACCATATAACACTGTGTTATAAACTGCGTGCTTAATTTCTTCAAAACTAACTTTACAACACTGTGTGGAAACTACATGCTTAACTTCTTCAAAACTCACGATACAACACTGTATGTGAATCTATGTGCTTAAATACATGAGAACCTACCATATAACACTGTATAAGGAACTACGTACTTAACTTCATGAAAACTAACGATACAACAATGTGTGTGAAACTATGTGCTTAACTTCTTCAACCTAACGATACAACACTGTATGTGAAACTATGTACTAAACTACATGAGAACCTAACATATAACCCTGTATAAGAATCTACGTTCTTAACTTCTTTAAAACTAATGTTACAACACTGTGTGTGAAACTACATGCTTAACTTCTTCAAAACTAACAATACAACACTGTGTGAGAAACTATGTCTTAACTTCATGAAATCCAACTATATAACACTGTATGTGAAACTACGTACTTAACTTCATGAAAACTAACGATACAACACAGTCTGCGAATCTACGTGCTTAACTTCATGAAATCTAACTACATAACACTATATTGGAAACAATGTTCTTAACTTAATAAAACCTAATGATACAACACAGTATGTGAAACAAAGTTCTTAACTTCCTCAAAACTAACAATATAACACTGTGGGAGAAACTATGTGCTGAACTTCATGAAATACAACTATATAACACTATATGTGAAACTACTTACTTAACTTAATGAAAACTAATGATACAACACTGTATGTGAAACTATGTGCTTAACTACATGAGAACTTACCATATAACACTGTGTTAGAAACTGCGTGCTTAACTTCTTCAAATCTAACGTTACAACACTGTGTGTGAAACTACATGCTTAACATCTTCAAAACTAACAATACAACACTGTATGTGAAACCATCGGCTTAAATTCATGAAATCCAACTATATAACACTATATGTGAAACTACGTACTCAACTTTATGAAAACTAATGCTACAACACAGTCTGCGAAACTTCATGCTTAACTTCATGGAATCCAACTATATAACACTATATGAGAATCAACGTACTTAACTTCATGAAAACTAACGATACAACACTGTGTGTGAAACTATGTGCTCAACTTCTTCAAAACTAACGATACAACACTGTATGTGAAACTATGTGCTTAACTACATGAGGACCTACCATATAACACTGTATAAGAAACTACGTGCTTAACTTCATGAAAACTAACAATACAACACTGTGTGTGAAACTGTGTGCTCAACTTCATGATATCTTACCATATCACACTGTATTAGAAACAACGTGCTTAACTTCATGAAAACTAACGACACAACACAGTATGTGAAACTAAGTTCTTAACTTCTTCTAAACTAACAATATAACACTGTGTGTGAAACTATGTGCTTAACTTCAAGAAATCCAACTATATAACACTATATGAGAAACTACATACTTACTTCATGAAAACTAATGATACAACAGTGCATCAGTGTGTGAAACTACATGCTTAACTTCTTCAAACCTAACAATACAACACTGTGTGTGAAACTATGTGCTTAACATTATGAAATCTAACTATATAACACTATATGAGAAACTACGTACTTAACTTCATGAAAACTTACGATACAACACAGTCTGCGAAACTACGTGCTTAACTTCATGAAATCTAACTATATAACACTATATGAGAAACTACGTACTTAACTTCATGAAAAATAATGATACAACAGTGTATTTGAAACTATGTGCTTAACTACATGAGAACTTACCATATAAAACTGTGTTAGAACTACGTGCTTAACTTCTTCAAAACTAACTTTACAACACTATGTGTGAAACTACATGCTTAACTTCTTCAAAACTAACGATACAACACAATGTGTGAAAGTATGCACTCAACTTCATGAGAATTAACCATATAACACTGTACTAGAAACTGCGAGCTTAACGTCATGAAAACTAACGACACAACAGAGTATGTGAAACTAAGTGCTTAACTTATTCAAAACTAACAATACAACACCGTCTGTGAAAATATGTGCTCAACTTCATGAGAACGTACCATATAACACTGTAATAGAAACTACGTGCTTAACTTCATGAAAATTAACGACAAAACACAGTATGTGTAACTAAGTGCTTAACTTCATGAAATCTAACTATATAACACTATATGAGAAACTACGTACTTAACTTCATGAAAACTAATGATACAACATTATATGTGAAAGTATGTGCTTAACTACATGAGAACCTACCATATAACGCTGTATAAGAAACTACATGCTAAACGTCGTCAAACATAACGATACAACACTGTGTGTGAACCTATGTGCTTAATTTCATGAAATCTAACTATATAACACTGTTTAGAAATTACTTGCTTATCTTTCTCGAAATTAACGATACAACACTGTGTGCGAAACTATGTGCTTAACTTTATGAAATCCAACTATATAACACTATATGAGAAACTACGTACTTAACTTCATGAAAACTAATGATACAAGACTGTATGTGAAACGATGTGCTTAAATAAATGAGAGCCTACCATATAACACTGTATAATAATCTACGTGCTTAACTTCTTCAAAACTAACGTTGCAACACTGTGCATGAAACTATGTGCTTAACTTCATGAAATCCAACTATATAACACTATATGAGAAACTACATATTTAACTTCATGAAAACTAACGATACAACAATGTGTGTGAAACTATGTCCTTAACTTCTCAAAACTAACGATACAACACTGTGTGTGAAACTATTTGCTTAACTTCATGAGAACCTACCATATAACACTGTGTAAGAAACTTACGTGCTTAACGTCTTCAAACCTAACGTTACAACACTGAGTGTGAAACTATGTGCTTAACTTCATGAAATATAACTATATAACACTGTATTAGACACTAATTGCTTATCTTCCTCGAAACGAACGATACAACTCTGTGTGCGAAATAATGTGCTTAACTTCATGAAATCTAACTATATAACACTATATGAGAATCTACGTACTGAACTTCATGAAAACTAATGATACAACAGTGTATGAGAAACTAAGTGCTTAACTTCTTCAAAACTAACAATACAACACCGTGTGTGAAACAATGTGCTCAACTTCATGAGCACGTACCATATAATACTGTATTAGAAACTACGTGCTTAACTTCATGAAAACTAACGAAAAAACACAGTATGTGAAACAAAGTGCTTAACTTCTTCAAAACAAACAATACAACACTGTGTGAGAAACTACATGCTTAACTTCTTCAAAACTAACAATACAACACCGTGTGTGAAACTATGTGCTCAACTTCATGAGAACGTACCATATAACACTGTATTAGAGACTGCGTGCTTAACTTCATGAAAATTAACGACAAAACACAGTATGTGAAACTAAGTGCTTAACTTCTTCAAAACTAACGATACAACACTGTATGTGAAACTATGTGCTTAACTACATGAGAACCTAATATATATCACTGTATAATAAACTACATGCTTAACTTCTTCAAAACTAACGTTACAACACTGTGTGAGAAACTACATGCTTAACTTCTTAAAAACTAACGATACAACACTGTATGATAAACTATGTGCTTAACTACATGAGACCTACCACATAACACTTTATATGAAACTAGGTGCTTAACTTCTTCAAAACTACCGTAACTACACTGTGTGAGAAACTACATGCTTAACTTCTTCAAAACTAACAATACAACACTGTGTGTGAAACTATTTGCTTAACTTCATGAAATCCAAATATATAACTCTATATGTGAAACTGCGTACTTAACTTCATGAAAACTAATGGTACACCACAGTCTGCGAATCTACGTGCTTAACTTCATGAAATCTAACTATATAACACTATATGAGAAACTTCATACTTAACTTCATGAAAACTAATGATACAACAGTGTATGTGAAACTATGTACTTAACTACATGAGAACTTACCATATAACACTGTGTTAGAAACTATGTGCTTAACTTCTTTATAACTAACTTTATAACACTATGTGTGAAACTACATTCTTAACTTCTTCAAAACTAACGATAAAACATTGGGTGTGAAATTATGTGCTCATCTTCATGAGAATTAACCATATAACACTGTACTAGAAACTTCGTGCTTAACGTCATGAAAACTAACGACACAACACAGTATGTGAAACTAAGTGCTTAACCTCTTCAAAACTAACAATACAACACCGTGTATGAAACTATGTGCTCAACTTCATGAGTACGTACCATATAACACTTTATAATAAACTACGTGCTTAACTTCTTCAAAACTAACGTTACAACACTGTGTTTGAAACTACATGCTTAACTTCTTCAAAACTAACGATAGAACACTGTGCGTGAAACTATGTGCTTAACTTCTTCAAAACTAACAATACAACACTGTATGTGAAACTATGTGCTGAATTATATGAGAACCTACCATATAACACTGAATAAGAATCTATGTGCTTAACTTCTTCAAAACTAACGTTACAACACTGTGTGTGAATCTACATGCTTAACTTCTTCAAAACTAACAATACAACACTCTGTGTGAAACTATGTGCTTAACTTCATGAAATCCCAATATATAACTCTATATGTGAAACTACGTACTTAACTTCATGAAAACTAATGATACAACACAGTCTGTGAAACTATGTGCTTAACTTCATGAATTCTAAACATATAACACTATATGAGAAACTACGTACTTAACTTAATGAAAACTAATGATACAACAGAGGATGTAAAACTATGTGCTTCACTACATGAGGACCTACCATAAAACACTGTATTAGAAACTACGTGCTTAACCTCTTCAAAACTAACGTTACAACACTGTGTGTGAAACTATGTGCTTAACTTCATGATATCTAACTGTATAACACTGTATTGGAAACTACTTGCTTATCTTTCTCGAAACTAACGATACAACACTGTGTGCGAAACTATGTGCTTAACTTCATGAAATCTAACTATATAACACTATAGGAGAAACAACGTACTTAACTTCATGAAAACTAATGATGCAACAGTGTATCTGAAACTATGTGCTTAACTACATGAGAACTTACCATATAACACTGTTTTAGAAACTGTGTGCTTAACTTCTTCAAAACTAACGTTACAACACTGTGTTTGAAACTACATGCTTAACTTCTTCAAAACTAACGATAGAACACTGTGCGTGAAACTATGTGCTTAACTTCTTCAAAACTAACAATACAACACTGTATGTGAAACTATGTGCTGAATTATATGAGAACCTACCATATAACACTGAATAAGAATCTATGTGCTTAACTTCTTCAAAACTAACGTTACAACACTGTGTGTGAATCTACATGCTTAACTTCTTCAAAACTAACAATACAACACTCTGTGTGAAACTATGTGCTTAACTTCATGAAATCCCAATATATAACTCTATATTTGAAACTACGTACTTAACTTCATGAAAACTAATGATACAACACAGTCTGTGAAACTATGTGCTTAACTTCATGAATTCTAAACATATAACACTATATGAGAAACTACGTACTTAACTTAATGAAAACTAATGATACAACAGAGTATGTAAAACTATGTGCTTCACTACATGAGGACCTACCATAAAACACTGTATAAGAAACTACGTGCTTAACCTCTTCAAAACTAACGTTACAACACTGTGTGTGAAACTATGTGCTTAACTTCATGATATCTAACTGTATAACACTGTATTGGAAACTACTTGCTTATCTTTCTCGAAACTAACGATACAACACTGTGTGCGAAACTATGTGCTTAACTTCATGAAATCTAACTATATAACACTATAGGAGAAACAACGTACTTAACTTCATGAAAACTAATGATGCAACAGTGTATCTGAAACTATGTGCTTAACTACATGAGAACTTACCATATAACACTGTTTTAGAAACTGTGTGCTTAACTTCTTCAAAACTAACGTTACAACACTGTGTGTGAAACTACATGCTTAACTTCTTCAAAACTAACGATAAAACACTGTGTGTAAAACTATGTGCTTAGCTTCATGAAATCCAACTATATAGCACTATATGTGAAACTACGTACTTATCTTCATGAAAACTAATGATACAACACTGTGTGTGAAACTACATCCTTAACTTCTTCAAAACTAACGATACAACACTGTGTGTGAAATTATTTGCTCAATTTCATGAGATTAACCATATAACACTGTACTAGAAACTACGTGCTTAACGTCATGAAAACTAACGACACAACACAGTATGTGAAACTAAGTGCTTAACTTCTTCAAAACTAACAATACAAAACTTTGTGTGAAACTATGTGCTTAACTTCATGAAATGCAAATATATAACACTATATGTGAAACTACATACTTAGCTTCATGAAAACTAACGATACAAAACAGTCTGCGAAACTTCGTGCTTAACTTCATGAAATCTAACTATATAACACTATATGAGAAATACGTATTTAACTTCATGAAAACTAATGATACAACACTGTTTGTGAAACTATGTGCTTAACTTTATGAAATCTAACTATATAACACTATATGAGAAACTACGTACATAACTATGTTCTCAATTTCATGAGAACGTACCATATAACACTGTATTAGAAACTACGTGCTTAACTTCATGAAAACTAACGACAAACTTACAACACTGTGTGTGAAACTATGTGCTTAACTTCATGAAATCTAACTATATAACACTGTATTAGAAACTATTTGCTTATCTTTCTCGAATCTAACTATACAACACTGTGTGCGAAATTATGTGCTTAACTTCATGAAATCTAAATATATAACACTATATGAGATACAACGTACTTAACTTCATGAAGACTAATGATACAACAATGTATGTGAAACTATGTGCTTAACTCCATGAGAACTTACCATATAACTCTGTTTTAGAAACTGCGTGCTTAAATTCTTCAAAACTAACAATACAACACCGTGTATGAAAGTATGTGCTCAACTTCATGAGAACGTACCATATAACACTTTATAATAAACTACGTGCTTAACTTCTTCAAAAGTAATAGTAACACTATATGAGAAACTACGTACTTAACTTCATGAAAACTTATGATACAACACAGTCTGGGAAACTACGTTCATAACTTCATGAAATCTAACTATATAACACTATATGAGAAACTACGTACTTAACTTCATGAAAACTAATAATACAACAGTGTATATGAAACTATAAGCTTAACTACATA
Organism: Mesocricetus auratus; assembly: GCF_017639785.1. Lineage (NCBI taxonomy): Eukaryota > Metazoa > Chordata > Mammalia > Rodentia > Cricetidae > Mesocricetus > Mesocricetus auratus. Next base: position 23,809 of record NW_024433774.1, on the reverse strand, counting down.
AGAACCTACCATATAACACTGTATAAGAAACTACGTGCTGAACTTCTTCAAAACTAACGTTACAACACTGTGTGTGAAACTACATGCTTACCTTCTTCAAAACTAACGAAACAACACTGTGTGTGAAACTATGTGCTTAACTTCATGAAATCCAACTGTATAACACTATATGTGAAACTACGTACTTAACTTCATGAAAACTAACGATACAACACAGTCTGAGAAAATACGTGCTTAACTTCATGAAATCTAACTATATAACAGTATATGAGAAACTACGTACTTAACTTCATGAAAACTAATGATACAACAGTGTATGTGAAACTATGTGCTTAACGACATGAGAACTTACCATATAACACTGTGTTAGAAAGTACGTGCTTGACAGGAAAGTGATCACCCCTCCAAGACCCCAACCCAGCGAGCCCAGCTTCAGGTGAGATTTGGTCTCTGGCTGGGAATTCCTGCCCATCACCCATCACTCTCCATCTTCGGGGCCTCTCCCGGGTTCCAGAAGAGCCACCCACACAGGAAAGAGTTCAGCCCCTCTAAGACCCCAGCTCCAGGGAGCCCAGCTTCAGGTGAGATTGGGTCTCCGGCTGGGACTGCCCGCTCATTACCCATCCCGCTCCATCTTCGGGGCCGCTCCCGGCTTCCAGAAAAGCTGCCCACACAGGAAAGAGATCAGCCCCTCCAAGACCCCAACCCAGCGAGTCCAGCTTCAGGTGAGATTGGGTCTCCGCCTTGGACCTCCCACCCATCACCCATCCTCCTCCATCTTCGGGGCCGCTCCTGGCTTCCAGAAGAGCCGCCCACACAGGAAAGAGATCAGCCCCTCCAAGTCTCCAACCCCAGGGAGCCCAGGTTCAGGTGAGATTGGGTCTCCAGCGGGGACCGCCTGCCCATCACCCATCCCCCCACGATGTTCTGGGCTGCTCCCGGCATCCAGAAGAGCCGCCCACACAGGAAAGAGATCAGCCCCTCCAAGACCCCAACCCAGTGAGCCCAGCTTCAGGTGGGATTGGGTCTCCAGCTGGGACCTCCCGCCCATCACCCATCCCCCTCCATCTTCGGGGCCGCTCCCGGGTTCCAGAAGAGCCGCCCACACAGGAAAGAAATCAGCCCCTCCAAGACCCCAACTCCAGGGAGCCCAGCTTCAGCTTCAGGAAAGAGATCAGCCCCTCCAAGACCCCAACCCCAGCGAGTCCAGCTTCAGCATCCCCAGCTTCAGCCCGCAGTAAGGAAGGAGACCAGTGGAGACGGATAGACCCCACCAGCACCCACTGGAAGAAGAGATGGGAAGAAGACAGAATAAGAGATCACTCAGCAATAGAAACACCAACATGACCCCACCAGAATCCAGGGATCCAACACCAGCAAGACCCGAAAAGCACTACATAGATGAAGAAGAGGAGACAGACCTTAAAAATTATTTCATGAAGATGATGGAGAGCCTCAAAGAAGAAACGAGGAAATCCCTTAAAGAAATAGAAGAAAAAACAAACAAAAAAATCCATGAAATGGGGGAAAAATTCAAGAAATAAACAAATCTCTCAAAGAATCTAAAGAGCACTAAGAAAAAACAACCAAGAAAATTAAGGAAACAGCTCAAACAGTTAAAGGATTGAAAACTGAAATAGAAACGATAAAGAAAACACAGAATGAAGGGATGCTGGAAATAGAAAAGCTCGGTAAACGGTCTGGAATTACAGATGCAAGTATCACCAATAGAATACAAGAGATAGAAGAGAGAATCTCAGGTGTTGAAGACTCATTAGAGGATATAGAGTCGTCAACCAAAGAAAATCTCAAAACCAACCAATCCTTAACACAAAATATCCAGGAAATATGGGACAACATGAAGAAGCCAAACCTGAGAATAATAGGTATAGAAGAAGGTGAAGAACTTCAACTTAAAGGTACAGAAAACATATTCAACAAAATCATAGAAGGAAACTTCCCTAACCTAAAGAAAGATATGCCTATGAAAGTACAAGAATCTTACAGAACACCAAATAGGCTTGACCAGAAAAAGAAGTCACCTCGCCATATAATAATCAAAACATCAAACCTACAGAGCAAAGAGAAAATATTAAGAGCAGCTAAAGAAAAAGGCCAAGTAACATACAAAGGCAGACCTATCCGAATTACACCTGACTTCTCAATGGAAACGATGAAAGCCAGAAGATCCTGGTCAGATGTCCTACAAACACTAAGGGAACAAGGATGCCAGCCCAGACTACTATATCCAGCAAAGCTCTCAATTACAATAGATGGAGAAAACAATATATTCCATGACAAAGCCAGATTTAAACAATACGTATCTATGAATCCAGCTCTACAGAAAATGCTAGAAGGAAAATCTAGAGCCAAGGAAGATAACTACATTCACAAAGACACAGGCAATATATAATCGTACTTTACAAAACACTAAAAGAAAAAGGGAGGAGAAACAACACAAAATAACTTCACTAACAATAAATCAAGCGCAAACAAGGATCACCAATCAATGGTCATTAATATCCCTCAATGTCAACGGCCTCAACTTGCCTTTAAAAAGACACAGACTAGCAGAATGGATACGAAGACAGAACCCTTCCTTCTGCTGCATACAAGAAACACATCTCAAAAACAAAGACAGACGTTATCTCAGAGTAAAGGGCTGGGAAAAGTTCTTCCAATCAAACGGCCCCAAGAAACAAGCGGGCGTAGCAATCCTAATATCTAACAAATTAGACTTCAAATTAAAATCAATCAAAAGAGATGAAGAAGGGCACTTCATATTCATCAAAGGAAAAATACATCAAGACGAAGTCTCGATTTTAAACATCTACGCCCCAAATACAAAGGCACCTACATTCGTGAAAGAAACATTACTAAAGCTCAAAATGCACATAAAATCTCACACACTAATAGTAGGAGATTTCAACACTCCGCTCTCACCGCTAGACAGGACCTCCAGACAGAAACTTAACAAAGAAACAAAAGAATTAATAGAAGTTATGACCCAACTGGGTTTAACAGACATCTATAGAACATTCCATCCAAATACAGAGGGATATACCTTCTTCTCGGCACCACATGGAACCGTCTCTAAAATTGACCACATAGTAGGAAACATAGCAAATCTCCACAGATACAAAAAAATTGGAGTAACCCCCTGCATCTTATCAGACCACCATGCATTAACATTAGAATTCAACAATAACACAAATCGCAGAAACCCTACAAACTCATGGAGATTGAACAATGCACAATTGCACCATCCCTGGGTAAAGGAACAAATAAAAAAAGAAATTAAAGACTTCCTCGATTTCAATGAGAATGAAGACACAACATACACAAACTTATGGGACACTTTGAAAGCAGTGCTGAGAGGAAAGTTTATAGCACTAAGTGCCCACATGAAAAAACTGGAGAACAGTCATACTAGAGAATTAATAGCACAGCTGAATGTTCTAGAACAAAAAGAAGCAAACTCCCCCAGGAGGAGCAGACGCCAGGAAATAATCAAATTGAGGGCTGAAATCAATCAAGTAGAAACCAGGAAAACACTGAGAAGAATCAATGAAACAAAGAGTTGGTTCTTTGAGAAAATCAACAAAATAGACAAACCTCTGTCCAAACTAACCAAAAGACAGAGAGAGAACATGCGAATTAACAAAATCAGGGATGAAAAAGGGGACATAACAACGGACTCTGAGGAAATCAAGAGAATCATCAGGGCATACTTTGAAAATCTGTACTCCACAAAATTTGAAAATTTAAAAGAAATGGACAATTTCCTGGATAGATATCACTTGCCAAAACTAAATCAAGAACAGATAAATAATCTAAACAGACCTATAACCCCTAATGAAATAGAAGCAGTCATCAAAAGTCTCCCAAACAAAAAAAGCCCAGGCCCAGATGGCTTCAGTGCAGAATTCTACCAGAAATTCAAAGAAGAGCTCACTCCAATACTCGATAAAGTATTCCACACAATAGAATCAGGAGGCTCACTGCCAAACTCTTTCTACGAGGCTACAATTACCTTGATACCCAAGCCACACAAAGACACAACTAAGAAAGAGAACTATAGACCAATTTCCCTCATGAACATTGATGCAAAAATACTCAATAAAATACTTGCAAACCGGATTCAAGAACACATCAGAAAAATCATCCACCATGATCAAGTAGGCTTCATTCCAGGAATGCAGGGATGGTTCAACATTAGAAAATCTATCAATGTAATCCACCATATTAACAATCTGCGAAAGAAAAACCACATGATCATCTCACTAGATGCTGAAAAAGCCTTTGACAAAATCCAACACCCCTTCATGATAAAGGTCCTAGAGAGATCAGGGATAACAGGAACGTACCTGAATATAATAAAAGCAATATACAGTAAACAAACAGCTAACATCAAACTATTTGGAGAGAAACACAAACCAATTCCTCTAAAATCAGGAACAAGACAAGGCTGTCCACTGTCTCCATATCTCTTCAATATTGTACTTGAAGTTCTAGCTACAGCAATAAGACAACAAAAGGAGATAAAGGGGATACAAATAGGAAAAGAAGAAGTCAAACTTTCATTATTTGCAGATGATATGATAGTTTACATAAGTGATCCAAAAAACTCCGCAAGGTTACTCCTAGAGCTGATAAACACCGTCAGCAATGTGGCAGGATACAAGGTAAACTCAAAAAAATCAGTGGCCCTAGTATATACAGATGATGAAGTGACTGAGAAAGAAATCAGAGAAACATCACCTTTTACAATAGCCAAAAACAGCATCAAATATCTGGGGATAATGTTAACCAAGGAAGTGAAAGACCTGTATATCAAGAACTTTGTGTCTTTGAAGAAAGAAATCAAAGAAGATACCAGAAAATGGAAAGATCTCCCATCCTCTTGGATTGGTAGGATCAACATAATAAAAATGGCAACCTTGCCAAAAGCAGTCTATAGATTCAATTCAATCCCTATCAAAACTCCATCACAATTCTTCAAGGACCTGGAAAGAACATTAATCAACTTTATATGGAAAAACAAAAGGCCCAGGATAGCCAAAACTTCCCTATATAATAAAGGAACTTCAGGAGGCATCACCATACCTGACTTCAAGCTCTATTTTAGAGCTATAGTCCTGAAAGCAGCTTGGAATTGGCACAAAGATAGGCAGGTAGACCAATGGAACCGAATAGAAAGCCCTAATTTTAACCCACACACCTATGAACACCTGATTTTTGACAAAGAAGCTAAAACTGTACAGTGGAAAAAAGAAAGCAGCTTCAACAAATGGTGCTGGCATAACTGGGTACTGGTATGCAGAAGACTGCAGATAGATCCATGTTTATCGCCTTGTACAAAACTTAAGTCCAAATGGATCAAAGATCTCAACATACATCCAGCCACACTGAAACTTTTAGAAGAGAAAGTGGGAGATACTCTTCAACGAGTTGGTACAGGAGACCACTTCATAAACATAACACCACTGGCACAGGCACTGAGATTGACAATTAACAAATGGGACCTTCTGAAACTAAAAAGCTTCTGTAAGGCAAAGGGCACAGTCAAAAAGACAAAAAGGCAGGCCACAGAATGGGAAAAGATATTCACTAACCTACATCTGACAGAGGGCTAATCTCCAAAATTTAAAAAGAACTCAAGAAACAAGTCTCCAAAACACCAAAGGATCCACTTGAAAGGTGGGGTACAGAGCTAAACAGAGAATTCTCAGTAGAGGAGGCTAAAATGGCCAAGAGGAACTTAAGAAAGTGCTCAACATCCTTAGCCATCAGGGAAATGCAAATCAAAACAACTCTGAGATACCATCTTACTCCTGTCAGAATGGCTAGAATCAAAAACACCGAAGACAATTTATGCTGGAGAGGATGTGGAGAGAGAGGAACACTCCTCCACTGCTGGTGGGAATGCCGACTCATACAGCCTCTTTGGAAATCAGTATGGAGATCCCTCAGGAAAATGGGAATTAATCTACCACTAGACCCAGCAATTCCACTCTTAGGCATTTATCCAAATGAGGCAGGTTCACACAACAAGAGCATCTGCTCCACTATGTTCATAGCAGCATTGTTTGTAATAGCCAGAACCTGGAAGCAACCTAGATGCCCCTCAACTGAATAGTGGATAGAGAAAATGTGGTACATTTACACAATGGAGTATTACTCAGCAGAAAAAAACAATGGAATCTTGAAATTCGCAGGGAAATGGATAGCACTGGAAGAAACCATCCTGAGTGAGGTAACCCAGTCGCAAAAAGACAAACATGGTATGTACTCACTCATATATGGATTCTAGATATGGATCAGGATAGTGCCAGTCTGCACTTCCACAGATAGAGAGTCTGGGAAACAGGAAAGAACCTAAAAGATATGCATATATGCATAGTACCCAAGAGAAGAGGATGGAGACAAGATCCTCTGAATGGATGGGGAACACGGCGAGGGGTGGGGGGGAATGGGACCAGGGAAGAATAGAGGGGGTAAAGAGGAAGGGAGTTGGGCATGGGGGAACAGGAAGTTGAGGGGGTAGGGGTAGAATAGGGGGAAGAGGGAATCATAGGATCGAAGACAGATTAGGCACCAGAGTGACCTCGAGTGATCCACAGGTATAACATCAATTGGCAAGCTAAGCAATAGTGGAGGGACCACCTCGAATGCCCATTCCTGATAATGAACTTGATGTCTATAACCATCCGGGAGCCTTCATCCTGTGACTGATGGAAGCAGAGGCAAACACACAACTAAGCACTGAACTGAACCCAAGGAACCCAGTGACAGAGAGAGAGGAGTGATGAGCAAATTGGCAAAGAATGGGCTGGCAAAACCAGCAGAGACAGCTGATCTGACCAGGGGAGTGCTCTTGGACCCCAGACCGACAGTGGGGAGGCCAGCATGGGACTGATCTGGACCCCCCAAATGTGAGTGTCAGTGAGAAGGCCTGGGCAAACTATGGGGCCCTGAGCTGTGGATCAGTGTCTATCCCTGGTATACAAACAGTCTTCATGTGCCTATAGCACAAAGAGAGATGCTCTCTCAGCCTGGACTCTTAGGGGAGTGCCTTGACCTTACCTAGAGTAAAATGACAGACTCTAGATATCCCCTATGTGGAAGGATTTGGCAATAGTGTGGGATGGAGGGGGGGGGAAGGGGAGTGTAGGAGGAGGGGAGGGAGTGGGAACTGGGATCGACATGTAAAACAAGCTATTTAAAATTAAAATAAAAAATGATAAAAAAAGAAACTACGTGCTTAACTTCTTCAAAACAAACTTAACAAAACTGTGTGTGAAACTACATGCTTAACTTCTTCAAAACTAATGATACAACACTGTGTGAATCTATGTGCTTAGCTTCATGAAATCCAACTATATAACACTGTATGTGAAACTATGTACTTAACTTCATGAAAACTAACGATACAACAAAGTGTGCGAATCTACGTGCTTAACGTCATAAAATCAAACTTAATAACACTATATGAGAAACTACATACTTAACTTCATGAAAACTAATGATACAACACTGTATGTGAAACTATGTGCTTAATTACATGAGAACCTACCGTATAAGACTGTGTAAGAAACTACGTGCTTACCTTCTTCAAAACTAATGTTACAAAACTGTGTGTGAAACTACATGCTTAACTTAGTCAAAAGTAACGATACAACACTGTTCGTGAAACTATGTGCTTAAATTCATGAAATCCAACTATATAACACTATATGAGAAACTACGTACTTAACTTCATGAAAACTAAGGATACAATACGTGTGTGAAACTATGTGCTTAACTTCTTCAAAACTAACGATACAAGACTGTATGTGAACCTATGTGCTTAACTACATGAGAACCTACCATATAACACTGTGTAAGAAACTACGAGCTTGACTTCTTCAAAACTAACGTTACAACACTGTGTGTGAAACTATGTGCTTAACTTCATCAAATCCAACTATATAATACTATATGAGTAACTCCGTACTCAACTTAATGAAAACTAACGATACAACTCTGTGTGTGAAACTATGTGCTCAACTTCAGGAGACCTTACCATATAACACTGTGTTAGAAACTACGTGCTTAATTTCATGAAAACTAATGATACAACACTGTATGTGAAACTAAGTGCTTAATTACATGAGAACCTACCATATAACACTGTATAAGAAACTACGTGCTTAACTTCTTCAAAACTAATGTTACAACACTGTGTGTGAAACTACATGCTTAACTTCTTCAAACCTAACGATACAACACTGTGTGCGAAACTATGTGCTTAACTTCATGAAATCTAATATAGCACTATATGAGAAACTACCTACTTAACATCATGAAAACTAATGATACAACACTGTATGTGAAACAATGTGCTTAACCACTTGAGAACCTACCATATAACACGGTGTAAGAAACTACGTGCTTAACTTCTTCAAAACTAACGTTACAACACTGTGTGTGAAACTACATACTTAACCTCTTCAAAATTAACAATACAACACTGTTTGTGAAACTATGTGCTTAACTTCATGAATTCCAACTATTTAACACTATATGTGAAACTACGTACTTAACTTCACGAAAACTAACTACACAGCACAGTATGTAAAACTATTTGCTTAACTTCTTCAAAACTAATGATACAACACTGTCTGTGAAAACTTGTGCTCAACTTCATGAGAACGTACCATATAACACTGAATTAGAAACTCCGTGCTTAACTTCATGAAAACTAACAACACAACACAGTATGTGAAACTAAGTGCTTAACTTCTTCAAAACTAACAAAACAACACTGTGTGAGAAACTACATACTTAACTTCTTCAAACTAACTATACACCACTGTGCGTGAAACTATGGGCTCAACTTCATGAGAACTTACTATATAACACTGTATTAGAAACAACATGCTTAACTTCATGAAAACTAACTACACAACACAGTATGTGAAACTAAGTGTTTAACTTCTTCAAAACTAATGATACAACACTGTATGTGAAACTATGTGCTTAACTACATAAGAACCTAACATATAACACTGTATAAGAAACTAGGTGCTGAACTTCTTCAAAACTAACGTTACAACACTGTGTGTGAAACTATGTGCTTAACTTCATGAAATCCATCTATATAACACTATATGTGAAACTACATTCTTAACTTCATGAACACTAACGATACAACACAGCCTGTGTAACTACGTGCTTAACTTCATGAAATCGAACTTTATAAAACTGTATGAGAAACTACGTACTTAACTTCATGAAAACTAAAGATACAACACTGTATGTGAAACTATGTGCTTAACTACATGACAACATAACATATAACACTGTGTAAGACACTACATGCTTAACTTCTTCAAAACTAACGTTACAACACTGTGTGTGTAACTGCATGCTTAAGTTCTTCAAAACTAAGAAAACAACACTGTGTGGGAAACTATGTGCTCAACTTCATGAGAACTTATCATATAACACTGTATTAGAAACTACGTGCTTCAATTCATGAAAACTAACGACACAACACAGTATGTGAAACTAAGTGCTTAACTTCTTCAAAACTAACAATATAAAACTGTGTGTGAAACTATGTTCTTAACTTGATGAAATCCAACTATATAACACTATATGTGAAACTACGTACTTAACTTCATGAAAATTAACGATACAACCCAGTCTGCGAAAATTCGTTCTTAAATTCATGAAATCTAACTATATAACACTATATGAGAAACTACGTACTTAACTTCTTGAAAACTAATGATACAACACTGTATGTGAAACTATGTGCTTAACTAAAGAGAAACTACATATATCAATGTATAACAAATTATGTGCTTAACTTCTTCAATACTAACGATACAACTCTGTGTGTGAAGCTATGTGCTTAACTTCATGAAATCTAACTATATAACACTGTATTAGAGACTACTTGCTTATCTTCCTCGAAACTAACGATACAACACTGTGTGTGAAACTATGTGTTTAACTTCATGAAATCTAACTATATACCACTATATGAGAAACTACGTACTTAACCTCATGAAAACTAATGATACAACAGTATGTGAAACTATATGCTTAACTTCAGGAGAACTTACCATATAACACTGTGTTAGAAACTACGGGTTAACTTCTTCAAAACTAACTCTACAACACTGTGTGTGAAAATACATGCGTAACTTCTTCAAAACTAACGATACAACACTGTGTGTGAAACTATGTGCTCAACTTCATGAGAACTAACCATATAACACTGTACTAGAAACCACGTGCTTAACGTCATGAAACCTAACGACACAGCACAGTATGTGAAACTAAGTGTTTAACTTCTTCATAACTAACAATACAACACCGTGTGTGAAACTATGTGCTCAACTTCATGAGAACCAACCATATAACACTGTACTAGAAACCACGTGCTTAAAGTCATGAAAACTAACGACACAGCACAGTATGTGAAACTAAGGGCTTAACTTCAGCAAAACTAACAATACAACACTGTGTGAGAAACTACATACCTAACTTCTTCAAAACTAACGATACATCACTTTGCGTGAAACTATGCTCAACTTCATGAGAACTTACACTATAACACTGTATTAGAAACTACATGCTTAACTTCATGAAAACTAACGACAAAACACAGTATGTGAAACTAAGTCCTTAACTTCTTCAAAACTAAGGATACAATACAGTATGTGAAACTATGTGCTTAACTACATGAGAACCTACCATATAACACTGTATAATAAACTACGTGCTTAACATCTTCAAAACTAAAGTTACAACACTGTGTGTGAAACTATGTGCTTAACTACATGGGAACTTACCATATAACACTGTTTTAGAAACTAAGTGCTTAACTACTTCAAAACTAATTTTACAACACTGTGTGTGAAACTACATGCTTAACTTCTTCAAAACTAATGATACAACACTGTGTGTGAAACTATGTCCTCAACTTCATGAGAACTAACCGTATAACACTGTACTAGAAACTACATGCTTAACGTCATGAAAACTAACGACACAGCACAGTATGTGAGACAAAGTGCTTAACTTCTTCATAACTAACAATACACACTGTATGTGAAATTATGTGCTTAACGACATGAGAACCTACCATAAAACACTGTATAAGAAACTACATGCTTAACTTCATGAAATCTAACTATATAACACCATATGAGAAACTACTTACTTAACTTCATGAAAACTAAAGGTCCAACAGTGTATGTGAAACTATGTGCTTAACTACATGAGAACCTACCATATAAAACTGTAGAAAAAACTACGTGCTTAACTTCTTCAAAACTAATGTTACAACACTGTGTGTGAAACTACATGCTTAACTTCTTCAAAACTAGCGATACAACACTGTGTGTGAAACTATGTTCTTATCTTCATGAAATCCAACTATACAACACTATATGTGAAACTACATACTTAACTTCAAGAAAACTAACAATACAACACCGTCTGAGAAACTACGTGCTTAACATCAAGAAATCTAAATATATAACACTATATGAGAAACGACGTACTTCTCTTCATGAAAACTAAGGATACAACAGTGTAGGTGAAACTATGTGCTTAATTACATGAGAACCTACCATAAAGCACTGTATAAGAAAATACGTGCTTAACTTCTTCAAAACTAACGTTACAACAGTGTGTGTGAAACTACATGCTTAACTTCTTCAAAACTCATGATACAAAACTGTTTGTGAAATTACGTGCTTAAATTCATGTATTCTAACTACATAACACTGTATTAGAAACTACTTGCTTATCTTCCTCGAAACTAACGATACAACACTGTGTGCGAAGCTATGTGCTTATCTTCATGAAATCTAACTATATAACGCTATATGAGAAACTAAGTACTTAACTTCATGAAAACTAACGATACAGCACAGTTTGCGAAACTCAGTGCTAAATTTCATGAAATCTAACTATATACCACTATATGAAAACTACATACTTAACTTCATGAAAACTAATAATACAACACTGTATGTGAAACTATGTGCTTAACTACATGAGAAACTACAATATAACACTTTATAAGAAACTATGTGCTTAAGTTATTCAAAACTAACGTTACAACACTGTGTGTGAAACTACATGCTTAACTTCTTCAAAATTAACGATACAACACTGTGTGTGAAACTATGTGCTTAACTTCATGAAATCTAACTATAAAACACTGTATTAGAAACTACTTGCTTATCATCCTCAAAACTAACGATACAACACTGTGTGAGAAACTATGTGCTTAACTTCATGAAATCTAAATATATAACACTATATGAGAAACTATGTATTTAACCTCATGAAAACTAATGATACAAGAGTGTATGTGAAACTATGTGCTTAACTACATGAGAACTTACCATAAAACTCTGTGTTAGAAACTAGGTGCTTAACTCCCCAAAACTAACTTTACAACACTGTGTGTCAAACTACATGCTTAACTTCTTCAAAACTAACGATACAACACTGTGTGTGTATCTATGTGCTCAACTTCATGAGAACTAACCGTATAACACTGTACTAGAAACTACGTGCTTAACGTCATGAAAACTAACAACTCAGTACAGTATGTGAAACTAAGTGCTTAACTTCTTCATAACTAACAATACAACACCGTGTGTGAAACAATGTGCTCAACTTCATGAGAACAAACCATATAACACTGTACTAGACACTACGTGGTTTACCTAATGAAAACAAACGACACAGCACAGTATGTGAAACAAAGTGCTTAACTTCTGCAAAACTAACAATACAACACAGTTTGAGAAACTACATACTTAACTTCCTCAAAACTAACGATACACCACTTTGCGTGAAATTATGGGCTCAACTTCATGAGACCTAACCATATAACACTGTATTAGAAACTACGTGCTTAACTTCATGAAAACTAACGAAACAACACAGTATATGAAACTAAGTGCTTAACTTCTTCAAAACTAACGATACAACACTGCATGTGAAATTATGTGCTTAACTTCATGAAATCCAACTATATAACACTATATGTGAAACTACGTACTTAACTTCATGAACACAAACGATACAACACAGTCTGTGTCACTACGTGCTTAACTTCATGAAATCTAACTATATAACACTGTATGAGATACTACGTACTTAACTTCATGAAAACTAAAGATACAACACTGTATGTGAAACTATATGCTTAACTACATGAGAACCTACCATATAACACTGTGTAAGAAACGACAAGTTAACTTCTTCAAAACTAACGTTACAACACTGTGTTTGAAACTACATGCTTAACTTCTTCAAAACAAACGATAGAACACTGTGCATGAAACTATGTGCTTAACTTCTTCAAAACTAACAATACAACACTGTATGTGAAACTATGTGCTGAATCATATGAGAACATACGATATAACACTGTATAAGAATCTACGTGCTTAACTTCTTCAAAACTAACGTTACAACACTGTGTGTGAAACTACATGCTTAACTTCTTCAAAACTAACAATACAACACTCTGTGTGAAACTATGTGCTTAACTTCATGAAATCCCACTATATAACTCTATATGTGAAACTAAGTACTTCATGAAAACTAACGATACTACACAGTCTGCGAATCTACGTGCTTAACTTCATAAAATCAAACTTAATAACACTATATGAGAAACTACATACTTAACTTCATGAAAACTAATGATACAAAACTGTATGTGAAACTATGTGCTTAACTACATGAGAACCTAACATATAACACTGTGTTAGAAACTACGTGCTTACCTTCTTCAAAACTAACGTTACAACACTGTGTGTGAAACTACATGCTTAAGTTCTTCAAAACTAACGATACAACACTGTGTGTGAAACTATGTGCTCAACTTCATGAAAACTTACCATATAACACTGTATTAGAAACTACTTGTTTAACTTCATGAAAACTAACGACACAACACGGTATGTGAAATTAAGTAATTAAGTTCTTCAAAACAAACAATATAAGACAGTCTGCGAAACTTCGTGCTTAAATTCATGAAATCCATCTATATAACACTATATGAGAAACTACGTACTTAACTTCATGAAAACTAATGATACAACACTGTGTGTGAAACTATGTGCTGAACTTCATGAGAAAATACCATAGAACACTGTATTAGAAACTACGTGCTTAACTTCTTCAAAACCAACAATGTAACACTTTGTGTGAATCTATGTGCTTAACTTCATGAAATCAAACTATATAACACTATATGAGAAAGTACGTACTTTATGAAAACTAACGATACAACACTGTGTGTGAAACTATGTGCTTACCTTCTTCAAAACTAACGATAAAACAATGTATGTGAAACTCTGTGCTTAACTACATGTGAACCTACTATATAACACTGTATAAGAAACTAGGTGCTTAACTTCTTCAAAACAAACGTTACAACACTGTGTGTGAAAGTACATGCTTAACTTCTTCAAAACTAAGAAAACAAAACTGGGTGTGAAACTATGTGCTTAACTTCATGAAATGAACTATATAACACTACATGTGAAACTACGTACTTAACTTCATGAAAACTAACAATACAACACAGTCTGTGAAACTTCGTGCTTACTTCATGAAATCTAACTATATAACACTATTTGAGAAACTACGTACTTAACTTCATGAAAACTAATGATACAACACTGTATGTGAAACTATGTGCTTAACTACATGAGAACCTACGATATAACACAGTATATGAAACTACGTGCTTAACTTCTTCAAAACTAACGTTAGAACACTGTGTGTGAAACTGCATGCTTACCTTATTGAAAACTAACGATACAACACTGTGTGTGAAACTATGTGCTTAACTTCATGAAATCTAACTATATAACACTACATGAGAAACTACGTACTTAACTTCATGAAAACTCATGATACAACAATGTATGTGAAACTATGTGCTTAACTACATGAGAACTTACCATATAACACTGTGTTAGAATCTACGTGTTTAACTTCTTCAAAACTAACTTTACAACACTGTGTGTGAAACTACATGCTTAACTTCTTCAAAACTAACGATACGACACTGTGTATAAAACTATGTGCTCAACTTCATGAGAACTAACCATATGACACTGTACTAGAAACTTCGTGCTTAACGTCATGAAAACTATCGAACCAACACAGTATGTGAAATAAGTGCTTAACTTCTTCAAAACTAACGATACAACACTGTGTGTGAAACTATGTGCTTAACTTCATGAAATCCAACTATATAACACTATATGAGAAACTACGTACTTCACTTCATAAAAACTAATGATACAACACTGTATGTGAAACTATGTGCTTAACTACATGAGACCCTACCATATAACACTGTATAAGAAACTACATGCTTAACTTCTTCAAAACTAACGTTACAACACTGTGTGTGAAACAAAATGATTAACTACTTCAAAACTAACTGTACAACACTGTGTGTGAAACTATGTGGTTAACTTCATGAAATCCAACAATATAAAACTATATGAGAAACTACGTACTTTACGAAAACTAACGATACAACACTGTGTGTGAAACGATGTGCGTAATTTCTTAAAAAATAACGATACAACACTGTGTGTGAAATTATGTGATGACTTCATGAGAACTTACCATATAACACTGTATTAGAAACTAAGTGCTTAACTTCATGAAAACTAATGACACAACACAGTATGTGAAAGTAAGTGCTTAACTTCTTCAACACTAACAATATAACACTGTGGGTGAAACTATGTGCTTAATTTCATGAAATCCAACTATATAACACTATATGTGAAACTACGTACTTAACTTCATGAAAACTAACGATACAACACAGTCTGCGCAACTTCGTGCCTAACTTCATGAAATCTAACTATGTAACACGAACTGAGAAACTACGTACTTACCTTCATGAAAAATAATGATAGAACAGTTTATGTGAAACTATGTGCTTAACTACATGAAAACCTACCATATAACACTGAATAAGAAGCTACGTGTTAACTTCTTCAAAACTTACGTTTCAACACTGTGTGTGAAACGACATTCTTATGTTCTTCAAAACTAACGATACAACACTGTGTGTGAAACGATGTGCTTAACTTCATGAGAACTAACTATATAACACTGTACTAGAAACTACGTGATTAACGTCATGAAAACTAACGAAATAGCACAGTATTTGAAACTATGTGCTTAACTCCTTCAAAAGTGACGATCCACCACCTACGTGAAACTATGTGCTTAACTACACGAGAACATACCATATAACACTGTATAAGAAACTATGTGCTTAACTTCTTCAAACCTATAGTTACAAGTCTGTGTGTGAAACTACGTGCTTAACTTCTTCAAAATTAATGTTACAACACTGTGTGTGAAACTATGTGCTTAATTTCATGAAATCCAACTATATAACTCTATATGAGAAACTACGTTCTTAACTTCATGAAAACTAACGATACAACACTGTGTGTGAAACTATGTGCATAACTTCTTCAAAACTAACGATACAACACTGTATGTGAAACTATGTGCTTAACTTCTTCAAAACTAACGATACGACATTGTGTATGAAACTATGTGCTCAACTTCATGAGAACTAACCATATGACACTGTACTAGAAACTTCGTGCTTAACGTCATGAAAACTATCGAACCAACACAGTATGTGAAATAAGTGCTTAACTTCTTCAAAACTAACAATACAACACCGTGTGTGAAACTATGTGCTCAAATTTATGAGAACGTACCATATAACACTGTATTAGAAACTACGTGCTTAACTCCATGAAAACTAACGACACAGCACTGTATGTGAAACTAAGTGCTTAACTTATACAAAACTAACGACACAACACTGTATTTGAAACTATGTGCTTAACTACATGAGAACCTACCATATAACACTGTATAATAAACTACGTGCTTAACTTCTTCAAAACTAACGTTACAACACTGTGGGTCAAAATACATGCTAATCTCTTCAAAACTTACAATACAACACTGTGTGTGAAACTATGTGCTTTACTTCATGAAATCCATCTATATAAGACTATATGTGAAACTACGTACTTAACTTCATGAAAACTAACGATAAAACACAGTCTACAATTGTACGTGCTTAACTTCATGAAATCTAACTATATAACAATATATGAGAAACTACGTACTTACCTTCATGAAAACTAATGATACAACACTGTATGTTAATCTATGTGCTTAACTACATGAGAACCTACCATATAACACTTTATAAGAAACTAAATGCTTAACCTCTTCAACACTAACTTTCCAACACTGTGTGTGAAACAAAATGATTAACTTCTTCAAAACTAACTGTACAACACTGTGTGTGAAACTATGTGCTTAACTTCATGAAATCCAACAATATAAAACTATATGAGAAACTACGTACTTTATGAAAACTAACGATACAACACTGTGTGTGAAACTATGTGCGTAATTTCTTCAAAACTAACGATACAACAATGTGTGTGAAATTATGTGATGACTTCATGAGAACTTACCATATAACACTGTATTAGAAACTACGTGCTTAACTTCATGAAAACTAATGACACAACACAGTATGTGAAAGTAAGTGCGTAACTTCTTCAACACTAACAATATATCACTGTGGGTGAAACTATGTGCTTAATTTCATGAAATCCAACTATATAACACTATATGTGAAACTACGTACTTAACTTCATGAAAACTAACGATACAACACAGTCTGCGCAACTTCGTGCCTAACTTCATGAAATCTAACTATGTAACGAACTGAGAAACTACGTACTTAACTTCATGAAAAATAATTATAGAACAGTTTATGTGAAACTATGTGCTTAACTACATGAGAACCTACCATATAACACTGAA
The DNA here is from genome assembly GCF_017639785.1 of Mesocricetus auratus. Classification (NCBI taxonomy): domain Eukaryota; kingdom Metazoa; phylum Chordata; class Mammalia; order Rodentia; family Cricetidae; genus Mesocricetus; species Mesocricetus auratus. The sequence continues at coordinate 5,878 of NW_024433774.1, read as the reverse complement.
TAAGAAACTACGTGTTAACTTCTTCAAAACTTACGTTTCAACACTGTGTGTGAAACTACATGCTTAAGTTCTTCAAAACTAACGATACAACACTGTGTGTGAAACGATGTACTTAACTTCATGAGAACTAACCATATAACACTGTACTAGAAACTACGTGATTAACGTCATGAAAACTAACGAAATAGCACAGTATTTGAAACTATGTGCTTAACTTCTTCAAAAGTGACGATCCACCACGTACGTGAAAATATGTGCTTATCTACACGAGAAAATACCATATAACACTGTATAAGAAACTACGTGCTTAACTTCTTCAAACCTATAGTTACAACTCTGTGTGTGAAACTACGTGCTTAACTTCTTCAAAATTAATGTTACAACACTGTGTGTGAAACTATGTGCTTAATTTCATGAAATCAAACTATATAACTCTATATGAGAAACGAAGTTCTTAACTTCATGAAAACTAACGATACAACACTGTGTGTGAAAATATGTGCTTAACTTCTTCAAAACTAACGATACAACACTGTATGTGAAACTATGTGCTTAACTTCTTCAAAACTAACGATACAACACTGTGTGTGAAACTATGTGCTTAACTTCTTCAAAACTAACGATACAACACTGTATGTGAAACTATGAGCTTAACTTCTTCAAAACTAACGATACAACACTGTGTGTGAAACTATGTGCTTAACTTCTTCAAAACTAACAATACAACACTGTATGTGAAACTATGTGCTTAACAACACGAGAACCTACCATATAACACTATATTAGAAACTACGTGCTTAATTTCTTCAAAACTAACTTTACAAATCTGTCTGTGAACCTACGTGCTTAACTTCTTCAAAACTAAACATACAACACATGTGAGAAACTATGTGCTCAACTTCATGAGAACTTACCATATAACACTGTATTACAAACTACGTGCTTAACTTCATGAAAACTAACGACACAACACAGAATGTGAAACACTATATGTGAAATTACGTACTTAACTTCATGAACTCAAACGATACAGCACAGTCTCTGAATCTACGTGCTTAACCTCATGACAACTAACTATATAACACTATATGAGAAACTACGTATTTAACTTCATGAAAACTAATGAAACAACACTGTATGTGAAACTATGTGCTTAACTACATGGGAACCTAACATATAACACTGTGTTAGAAACAACGTGCTTAACTTCTTCAAAACTGACTTTACAACACTGTGTGTGAAACTACATGCTTAACTTCTTCAAATCTAACAATTCAACACTGTGTGTGAAACGATGTGCTTAACTTCATGAAATCCAACTATATAACACTGTATGAGAAACTACTTTCTTAACTTCTTGAAAACTAACGATACAACACTGTGTGTGAAACTATGTGTTTACCTTCTTCAAAACTAACTATACAACACTGTATGTGAAACTATGTGCTTAACAACATGAGAACCTACCATATAACACTATATGAGAAAGTACGTACTTAACACTGTGTAAGAAACAACGTAGTTAACTTCTTCAAAACTAATGATACAACACTGTGTGTGAAACAACATGCTTAAGTTCTTCAAAATTAATGATACAACACTGTGTGTGAAACTATGTGCTCAACTTCATCGGAACTTACCACATAACACTGTATTACAAACTACGTGCTTAACTTCATCAAATCCAACTATATAACACTATATGAGTAACTCCGTACTCAACTTAATGAAAACTAACGATACAACTCTGTGTGTGAAACTATGTGCTCAACTTCAGGAGACCTTACCATATAACACTGTGTTAGAAACTACGTGCTTAATTTCATGAAAACTAATGATACAACACTATATGTGAAACTAAGTGCTTAATTACATGAGAACCTACCATATAACACTGTATAAGAAACTACGTGCTTAACTTCTTCAAAACTAACGATACAACACTCTGTGCGAAACTATGTGCTTAACTTCATGAAATCTAATATAGCACTATATGAGAAATCCAACTATATAACACTGTATGTGAAACTACGTACTTAACTTAAGAAAACTAATGATACAACAAAGTCTGCGAATCTACGTGCTTAACTTCATGAAATCTAACTTAATAACACTATATGAGAAACTACATACTTAACTTCATGAAAACTAATGATACAACACTGTGTGTGAAACTATGTGCTCAACTTCATGAGAACTAACCATATAACACTGTACTAGAAACCACGTGCTTAACGTCATGAAAACTAACGACACAGCACAGTATGTGAAACTAAGGGCCTAACTTCTGCAAAACTAACAATACAACACTGTGTGAGAAACTACATACCTAACTTCTTCAAAACTAACGATACCTCACTGTGCGTGAAACTATGCTCAATTTCATGAGAACTTACACTATAACACTGTATTAGAAACTACGTGCTTAACTTCATGAAACTAACGACACAACACAGTATGTGAAACTAAGTGCTTAACTTCTTCAAAACTAAGGATACAACACAGTATGTGAAACTATGTGCTTAACTACATGAGAACCTACCATATAACACTGTATAATAAACTACGTGCTGACTACTTCAAAACTAAAGGTACAACACTGTGTGTGAAACTACATGCTTAAATTCTACAAATCTAACAATACAACACTGTGTGTGAAACTACGTGCTTAACTTCATGAAATCCAAGTATATAACACTATATGTGAAAGTACGTACTTACCTTCATGAAAACTAACGATACAACAAGTCTGCGAATCTACGTGCTTAACTTCATGAAATCTAACGATACAAAACTGTATGTGAAACTATGTGCTCAAGTACATGAGAACCTACCATATAACACTGTATAATAAACTACGTGATAACTTCTTCAAAACTAACTTTACAACACTGTGTGTGAAAATATGGGCTCAAAAAATGAGAAATAACCATATAACACTGTACTAGAAACTACGTGCTTAACGTCATGAAAACTAACGACACAGTACAGTATGTGAAACTAAGTGCTTAACTTCTTCACAACTAACGATACAACACTGTATGTGAAATTATGTCCTTAACTACATGAGAACCTACCATATAACACTGTATACGAAACTACGTGCTGAACATCTTCAAAACTAAAGTTACAACATTATGTGTGAAACTACATGCTTAACTTCTTCAAAACTAACGAAACAACACTGTGTGTGAAACTATGTGCTCAACTTCAGGAGAACTTACCATATAACACTGTATTAGAAAATACGTGCTTAACTTCATGAAAACTAACGACACAACACAGTATATGAAACTAAGTGCTTACATTTTTCAAAACTAACAATATAACACTGTGTGTGAAACTATGTGCTTAACTTCATGAAATCCATCTATATAACACTATATGTGAAACTACAAACTTAACTTCATGAAAACTAACGATACAACACAGTCTGCGAAACTTCGTGCTTAACTTCATGAAATCTAACTATATAACACTATATGAGAAACTACATACGTAACTTCATGAAACTAATGATAAAACACTGTATGTGAAACTATGCGCTTAACTACATGAGAACCTACCATATAAAACTGTATAAGAAACTACGTGCTTAACTTCTTCAAAACTAACGATACAACACTGTGTGTTAAACTATGTGCTCAAATTCATGAGAACTTACCATATAACACTGAATTAGAAACTACGTGCTTAACTTCATGAAATCGAACTTTATAACACTCTATGAGAAACTACATACTTAACTTCTTCAAACTAACATTACAACAGTGTGTGTGAAACTGCATGCTTAACTTCTTCAAAACTAACGATACAACACTGTGTGTAAAACTATGTGCTCAACTTCATGAGAGCTTACCGTATAAAAATGTATTAGAAACTACGTGCTTAACTTCATGAAAACTAACGACACAACACAGTATGTGAATCTAAGTGCTTAAATTCTTCAAAACAAACGATACAACACTGTGTGTGAAACTATGTGCTTAACTTCATGAAATCTAACTATATAACACTATATGAGAAACTAAGTACTTAACTTCATGAAAACTAACGATACAGCACAGTTTGCGAAATTTCGTGCTTAATTTCATGAAATCTAACTATATACCACTATATGAAAACTACATACTTAACTTCATGAAAACTAATGATACAACACTGTATGTGAAACTATGTGCTTAACTACATGAGAACTTACCATATAACTCTGTGTTAGAAACTGCGTGTAACTTCTTCAAAACTAAATTTACCACACTGTGTGAGAAACTACATGCTTAACTTCTTCAAAACTACCGATACAACACTGTATGTGAAATTATGTGCTTAACTACATGAGATCCTACCATATAACACTGCATAAGGAACTACGTACTTAACTTCTTCAAAACTAACGATACAAAACGGTGTGTGAAACTACATGCTTAACCTTTCAAAACTAACGATACAAAAGTGTGCGTGAAACTATGTGCTTAACTTCATGAAATCCAACTATATAACACTATATGAGAAACTACGTACTTAACTTCATGAAAACTAACGATACAACACTGTGTGTGAAACTATGTGATTAACGTCTTCAAAACTATCGATACAACACTGTATGTGAAACTATGTAATTAACTACATGAGAACCTAGCATATAACCCTGTATAAGAATCTACGTGCTTAACTTTTCAAAACTAACGATACAAATCTCTGTTTGAAACTACATGCTTAACTTCTTCAAAACTAACGATAGAACACTGTGCGTGAAACTATGTGCTTAACTTCATGAAATCCAACTATATAACACTACATGTGAACCTCCGTATTTAATTTCATGAAAACTAACCATACAACACAGTATGCGAATCTACGTGCTTAACTTCATGAAATCTAACTACATAACACTATATGGGAAACTATGTTCTTAACTTCATGAAAACTAATGATACAACACTGTATGTTAAACTATGTGCTTAACTACATGAGAACCTACAATATAACACTGTATATGAAACTACGTGCTTAACTTCTTCAAAACTAGCGATACAAAACTGTGTGTGAAACTACATGCTTAATTTCTTCAAAACTAACGATCCAAAACTGTGCTTGAAACTATGGGCTTAACTGTGAAATCCAACTATATAACACTATATGAGATACTACGTACTTAACTTCATGAAAACTAATGATACAACAGTGTATGTGAAACTATGTGCTTAACTACATGAGAACTTACCATAGAACACTTTATAAGAAACTACGTGCTTAACTTCTTCAAAACTAACGATACAACACTGTGCGTGAAACTATGTGCTTAACTTCATGAAATCCAACTATATAACACTATATGAGAAACTACGTACTTAGCTTCATGAAAACTAACGATACAACACTGTGTGTGAAACTATGTGCTTAACTTCTTCAAAACTAACGATACAACACTGTATGTGAAACTATGTGCTTAACTGCATGAGAACCTACCATAGAACACTGTATAAGTAACTACGTGCTTAACTTCTTCAAAACTAACATTACAACACTGTGTGTGAAACTACATGCTATACTTCTTCAAAACTAACAATACAACACTGTGTGTGAAACTATGTGCTTAACTTCATGAGAACTTACCATATAACACTGTGATAGAAACTAGGTGCTTAACTTCTTCAAAACTAACAATACAACACTGTGTGAGAAACTATGTGCTTAACTGCATGATATCTAACTATATAACACTATATGAGAAACTATGTACTTAACTTCAAGAAAACTAAGGATACAACAGTGTATGTGAAACTATGCCCTTAACTACGTGAAAACTTACCATATAACACTGTGTTAGAAATTGCGTGCTTAACTTCTTCAAAACTAACTTTACCACACTGTGTGT